>NC_062970.1:11131598-11257836 GCF_023119035.1 Salvia hispanica | reverse complement strand
GCCATGGCCGTGGTGGTGGGATGGTGGCTTTGGGGCTGGAGTTGAAGGCGAATTAGGAGGGCACGGGACATTGGTTGAGCTTACTAATGTGAAGAGGAGGATGTTTAGGACTATGAAAATGGCAGTTCTTGTAGCCATGGAGAGAGGGTTTATTTGAGGCTACTTGATTGCTTGGTGAGAAAATTGTTTGATAAGTTGGGGATTTTATAGGTGAGAAATGTGGGTTTTCTTGAATTGTTATGGTGCATTATTGGGAGAGGATCAGAGCCATGTGATTTAGGGGACACTAGATGAAAAAAATAGTAATATTTGTTGTGGAATTTTGTGTAATATACAATTGTAAAAGTTATCAGTTAGCACGGCCGAGTGTTGGAGGTATATGCATGGGCAATCAGTGGAGAGACAATCTTGCTAGGTGTTAACAATTATCACAGCTCATTTTGGTTAGTACATGCATAACTGATAAGTTGCTGGTGTTACAATTATTAATTAAGAATTATTGATGCAATCAAGTCGAGTCTCTTGTCACCTTATCAAAGTAATTAACATGTACATTGGTCGCTTCCTATTTATTCTTTTTTCTTGAATCTAGCGAGACAGGGTCGCATGTGACTTTACAATTTGGAGGTACATGCTACTCCCTTCGTCCCCAAATATGTGTGTCCTGTTGGAATAATTGCGTGAACAATTACATAAAGCTCTTTACGATGATTAACCGAGAACGATGGAGAAGGAGCATAAACTGTAGAGCGGAAGCGTACTTTGATCCATAACGAATTGAAACGGTGGAATTGTTGGAATTGCTTTGCAGCGGCTATGGATCTTCCAAACGACCAGAGACATTCTTCGCAATAAGTCTGCCGAGAGAATACAGAGATATCGAATGTTCTTCTGATGTTTGGGGACCATAACCCTAGCTTATATTTATATTAAATATAAACCCCTTTATTTTCTATTCGGTCCCTCATCAAATAGAAAATCACTTTATGGTATCTACACTATCTCCATAACAAATAAATACACTTTAAACCCAAACTTTAATCTTTACTGAATCACTTTAATTGGACAACTGAAAGATAGCCATACACATTAATTTCGTCATGTGGATGCCCAAATTTCTAACAATCTCCCACATGGGCAACACATGACACCAAATAAATGTGTACAAACCGAATGAGCGCTCAAAAGTGCTATCACATACTGTATTTCCAAACAATCTTATTATCAACCATATCGACATATGACTAAAGGGGCAATCACCATATTTTTTCATGATTAAACCCATCAGTAATCACATATGCAAATATAATCAACAACAGATCAATTATGGAGTGTAGCATGGAAATTTCATGCAAGGTGATCATACATGCCTATTTCCAACTGGTCCTCCCAAAGTGAGATCAAACAAAAAATAATAGACAAAACATAATACTTTATTTCTGTAGAGAATAACATGAGTTTATAACTTCATGTTCAAAACACAATATAGAGCAACAACCCTAACTACTCCCACTGAACGGAAGTACCCTTAAACAACATAACACTCATTTGGCTACGTGCCCATGAAAGACCTTTGGTGATAGTCCCTTAATGAGCGGATTTGTCATCATCAAATCCGTTCCCTTATGCTCTATATGCATTTGTCCATTCCGAACTCTTTATTTAACAACCAGGAAGCTCCTGTTGTTTTAGAATATAATACTGCAGAGCTATTGTCACAACATAACTTCGGTGGTCTTTCAATACCTTACAATATGCAGCCTAGTGACACAATTTCACAGTCATATTTATAAATAGATGCCCCAGAACAAGTTACGAATTCCGTTGTCATGGCAGAAGTAGCTACAAGTGTTTGCTCAGCACTTCTCCACGAAATGGCTCTACAGCCAACAGACACACGTAACCTAAAATGGATCCTTTACTGTATTGGCATCTAACAAAATCAGAATCAAAATGCCTAAAGATCTCTCCAAATGATCTGATTTTCTGTATGCGAGCATGTAATGCTTAGTTCTCTATAAATATCTCATAACCCATTTTGCTGCTTCCTTATGATCCATATCGGGTTATTGAAATATCTGCCCAACATATAAATAATTAAAACCAAATTGGGTCTAATACACACTTGAGCACACATTAGGCTCCCAATCACCGAAGCATATGGAACCTTCTGCATTTTCTAAATCTCAAGATTTATCTTAGGGCATTGAATGAGACTAGGTTTGACGAGAGTCTTAATTGAGGTTGTTGAGATTGACTTTAAATGATATCATCCGCATGAGATTGAATGTTTACAATAATATTATCTTGAGGTTCTTAATATGCTTCTTCTTCAATGATAGTAATTGATACCTGATCATTGTCAGAAGCAGTAGTAGGTGTCTATACAGACTCCTCCTCAAAAGTAATGTTCCTTAACACATTCTTCCCCTCAAACTCAACATCCTCAAGGAATACTATATTTCTCGTCCCAAAATAATTAGTTCCTTTTGTGGGATCATAAAATTTAAAAACCCCTAAATTTTTCTGGAAAACCAAAGTGAGAATATATGCTATAGTCTTTAATGCCTCTCCCTAAAGCGAATGCGACAAGGAAGAATGATAAATCATACTCCTTCACATATCTTTAAGAGTTCTATTTCGTCTTTCAGCTACACCACTCAAGCTAGGAAATCCTGACATGGTATACTAATGGACGATCACTCTTTCGAATAGAGAGCAAAAGGTCTTTGACATTCACCTGAGCAGTCATTTCTGTCGTAGTATTCGCCACCACGACCAGATTTGACTTTCTTAATGCCTTTGTCGAGTTGGAGCTCAACATCAGCCCTGAATATTTTGAACTTGTCTAAAGCCCCAGACTTTTAATAGATTAAATGAGGTGCCCAAAACAAGATATATTCGCCTATGAATGATATAAAATATTGTTGGTCATTCCAAAAAACAGAAGGGAATGAACCACAAATGTCCGTATATATCAATTCTAAAATGTATAGCTTTATTGACACCTAATTTCTTATGTTTGGCCTGCTTTCCTTTAATACATTGAACACACAAATCAGGTTCTGAAAAGATAAGTGTATTCAATACAACATATGACATAAGTCTTACAATCCTTTATTTTGAGATATAACCAAAACACTTTTGTCATAAATTAACCAAATTTGTATTATTTAATTTGCTTAGTCCCTTTTGATTCAACATGCAAAGCTTCTGAATATGAAGTAACATAATCGAGAATACAAAGATTGTTATATGCACCTAAGGAAACAGTGCTCACAATACTAGAATTATTTGAAGGAAGAAGTTTACTATTTCTGAATGAACAAGCGAATCCAAATTTATCCAAAGCAGAAATAGAAACCAAATTTTATCTAAAAGACAGTACAACAAAGTATCCTTCAAAACCGAAAAATTCCAGTCTTTAATAACAATCTACAATGCCCAATAGTCTATACTTCCACCGATTTGTCTTATCCCACATAGATGTATCTTTCACCATCAATTGACTTTCGGCAGTTCAGACAGGCTTATAATGATAACCTTATGTGAGCAGTAGCACCAGAATCTACTCACTATATATCATTAGGGACTAAATCCAAATTAATTTCAGAACAGACCAAAATAAGAATTGTAACTTCATATGTACGCCATGCGTGATATCCGTCACAATTCTTCCTTTTATTATATACATGTCTACCACAAAAGAAACAACTATCGTTGTCCTTATGTTATTACCTTTGTGATGAACCCTTTACTTTATTTCTTGAGATACTGACCATGTGTGCAACACCAAATGCACAAACAAGTCATTAGAATTCACGCTTAAGTGAAGCAACGTGAGACATTTTCAGAATGTGCTCTCTAATGTTGCCCTTGCCCTTATACTTTATTGAGATCAAGCACGCTTGTCTCAACCTTAATGTTTTTCACAAAACGTTCCTTAATTTTGGCAAGGTATTCACTGGCCTTACTGATATACTCAGATGCAGTGCCTTGAAAGGCTTCTGGGATGCTAAGCCCAATGATCGGTAGACTTACACGATTCGAGTATTCCTACTTCTCGTAGTTTCTCCTTTGATAAGAAGTACTATCGTCCGTAGGAGAAGTAGGTTATTCAATCCTTAGCGCGTAATCTAGATCCATGCAATCCAGAGCAATCAAAATATAATCTTTGTAATCCTTAAAATTTGACTCATTCAACACTAACATATTGTTCATGTTGGAAGAAACTGCAGAAGCAGACATCACAATTGAATAGGGAACAAAACCAAATTAATTGTCATGCTCACTCATAAAATTCAAATAAAATGGTAGCATCTCGAGGTACCGGCACAACATTCAAATCAAGTCTGTGGACAGTAATATGAACTTGCAAGTGGTAACCTTTTGCAGTAATCAAACACTGACAATAAGATCATGTCAAGCAATGTCCACCTGTGGGCATCACATTTACTCACACGAAAACTGGATAATCATCACGTATTTATCACCACAGGTATGTGTGTATCTCGTGCCAAATATTAATCTTCCTGTGGGCCGACTAATATCCGCATTAAAAATACGCACACACTTACCGTCCTAACATTCGCAGTAAAGAAGTCTAGACAAGATAGGTTATTGTTGCAACGTCTTATTTCGACTAATCTATTTTGAACATTAGTAAACCATATCGAGGTACCGAGCACAACATTCACAATAAGTCCTTTGACAGTAATGTAAAAAAAAAAAAAAGTCCTTTGACAGTAATGTGAATTTGTAAGTGGTAGCCTCTTTACAGTGATCAAACACTGACAATAAGATCATGTTAAGCAGTGTCCACCTGTGGGCATCACACATTACTTACACGAAAACTGAATAATTGTCACGTATTTATCACTAAAGATATGTGTGTATCTCGTGCCAAATATTAATCTTCCTGTGGGCTGACTAATATCCGCATTAAAATACACACACCAATAAAAGGAACATGAGATGCACCAAAATTATTGAATTTAAAATTTTAAAACTGAATATAAACGCTTGCAAGCAAGTGGTAGTTAACTTTCTGGAGTATAATGGCTAGCCAACGAGTCACCGGGTTCACGTACCTCGCGAACTCAGCAAGTCGATGAATCCTGACGGCCAGTCCAATAACTCCCCAAGCAAATCGCAAATTGCTGACTCCTAATGGGATTCCATATAATTTTGCCAAATTCGATTTTCACTAAAATCGACAAAATCCAAATTTTAATGTTCCCAAGATCATAACCAATGAACATAACACAACCAGAAGCATCATTAAAATAACTAAACAAATCCACAGAATATATATCCTAAGTTTATGGATTCACATAACAACCATGAACTATAAAATCCTAATCACCGAACATATACAATTTGCAAATCCTCAACATAATCCGAATTAACAAAACATATAACCGTACGCATAAATTTTTGCCAAAAGGAAATTCACCAACACCAATACATCAACTAAAAAATACACACCACCATACGTATATGCAGAAACAATTTTCTACAAAATTTCCATATAGTTGATAAAACAACAATTCTCAATTACCATTTACATAGGGATACGGCAATATTTAATACTCCACATAACAAAGGAAAGAATCAATTTGTGCAATATTTTAATAAGGCCATATTGAAAAGATTTGCACATAATTGTAAACTGAATCTCGGAAATTGCAAAACCACAATCAAAACATGTCTTGGAACACGTGCAAAGCAATATTATATCAACAATTGTGATTTGTGAATAAACCCAAAGCAGCGACTTGAATTTGGCAATTAACAATTCAGTATGCGTAAAGATAACAGAAATCCAATCAATTCGATGCATACATAATTAGGCTAAATCACCAACATAAATAATTATAACAATCTCGCCGTGTATCGCAAAATAAGAACCGTATGATTTTATTCATAAAATCAAAACGTTAATTTCCTTTTCTCAATTCTCAGATAATCATCAATAGAGTGGCTCTGATACCACTTGTTGGAATAATTGAGTGAACAATTACATAAAGCTCTCTACGATGATTAACCGAGAACGATGGAGAAGAAGCATAAACTGTAGAGCGGAAGCGTACCTTGATCCATAACGAATTGAAACGGTGGAATTGCTGGAATTGCTTTGCAACGGCTATAGATCTTCCAAACGATCAGAGACATTCTTCGCAATAAGTCTGCCGAGAGAATACAGAGATATCGAATGTTCTTCTGACGTTTGGGGACCATAACCCTAGCTTATATTTATATTAAATATAAACCCCTTTATTTTCTATTCGGTCCCTCATCAAATAGAAAATCACTTTATGGTATCTACACTTATTTTCATAACAAATAAATACACTTTAAGCCCAAACTTTAATCTTTATTGAATCACTTTAATTGGACAACTGAAAGATAGCCATACACATTAAATTAGTCATGTGGATGCCCAAATTTCTAACATGTCCCTCTTTAATTCGATACGTGAGTTAAGAAATACTATAAAAGAAAGTGAGTTAGAAAAATTAGTGATATATGAGTCCTACTTTTATTTAGTATTAGTTTTATATTAAAATGTTAGTAGAATTGAGTTAGCGAAATATTAGGTCCATTAGCAAAAATAATACTTCCTATGTTCCATAGTAATGAAGTCAAAACTTTTCGGCACGGAAATTAAGAAAAATTGTGTTAGGTGAGTTAAGTAAATAGAGAATAAAGTGGAAAATGAAAAAGGTAGAGAGATGAAGATAGAAAAAAGTAAGAGAGAGTAAGTAGGTGTGGAAAAATGTGTTGATTTTTACTAAAAAGGGAAATGACTCTATTACTATGGAACGGACGAAAATGGAAAAACGCTCCTATTACTATGGAACGGAGGGAGTATTGTAAGTGAAGCTAGACAATTTTATAATAACAGACCGAAGTGAAAAATTAAGACATATAATAGGAGATAGAGGGAGTATTATGCAGTTTCAATCCTTAAAACTTAAAATTGGATTCAAAAATATAAATACCAAATATTCAGACATTTAATAAGTTGGTAGGTAATTACATGTAATATTATGTGGTTAAATATTTTTAATATAAATTAATTATGCAAATAGTTTGAAAAAAAAATGTAAAAGAATAACTGAACTGATGAGTAATCAGTAAAACCTTAGTTTCGGTAAAACGTAAATAATCTTATGAATCAGAAACAGCATTCAAAGACATCCACTATTTATAAGCGGCTAGAAAACCCTAGCGACCCAAAAGGAAATAAAACAAAAACTATGAAATTAATTAGAAGTATGTTCGGGAAAAAAAAATCGTGTTTTTCACATCCTAACTATGGTCGGGATGGCTGAAATCTATTGCGTGAATTCGCGAGGAGCGTGCAAATTTCAATGCATACTAACACATAAAATGTTTTTGGAGCATTTTTTGTGCCAATTGCCAATTGCTGGAAGTGAATCACAACTAGTGTGGATATACTAAGGTACAAGAGGGAATCTACTTTTTGAAATTCACAAGCTCATTTTGTCCGATAATATTTTCGTTTTTTAAAAATAGAAACATTTGAAATGGCACGGATTTTAATGCACAATTATTAAAATAAGAGAGGGGGAGAAAAATGAGTAAAGTAAGAGAAATGAAGAGAAAAAGTAGTGGAAATAGAGTTAGTGAATTGTGGGGTCCATTTCTTACAATAGAAAGTTTTAAAAAAATTATATTTTTAAGAGATGGCCCAAAATAAAAATAGCTTTTATTTTTAAAAGACGAAGATAATATCTAACTAAAACGAACTTGGTGAGATAATCAACCACTTGATGATTTCACATAGCTCCTTGGAAAGTAGAAATAACTGGAGTAGAGCATTTCCAACAGTTTTCCTAAAACCTCCCTTATTTCTCCCTAACTCCTGCCACATCAGCACCATAATTTATCCCCAGTTTTTAGCCAACTTTTAGCCAACTGCTCCAATGGTTTCTCCCTTATTTCTCCCTTATTTCTCCCTAACTCAACATTTCATTTTTACATCATCACTAATTTAATTGTTTTATTTTTGTATATAATAAAGCTAGCTAATTTAATTTATAAGACAAAACAAATAATAGTAATAAAGTTCGTTGTATTAAACATGGGTAAACATTACAACGACGAAAATTAATAAAAAAAATAAGTACAGGAATGGAAAAAAAAATTCAAAGTACAAAAATTCAAGGGCGGTGGGCGCGGTTTCTATTTACCCACAATTCTTCGATCATATCGTGTTGTAGTGCTCGATGGGCCTCCTTCTGGTGTATGTCCATGAACGTCTTGAACCGTTCATGTTCGTTGTACGGTACACCCCGGCCGGCGGACTCAGACTCGGTTGAGACACCGTGACTCGATGAAGAGAAGGTGTGTATTTATAGGGGGGAAATTAAAAACAAAAAAAACAAAAAATATATTTATCGCCGAATTATCGCCCACAGTGGTCGGCGATAATTCGGCGATAATCCGGCGATTTTTCGCCGGTTGGCGATAAAACGGGAGGAAAAGTCGCCGAATTTCGCAGACCTCTCCCATTGGTCGGTGATAACTCGGCAATAGACGGAGAAAAAATGCCAACTTTTAGCCGGCACCATTGGGAGTGCTCTTAGATTTTGCTACGTTACCATTTTACATAATCATACTTTTTAGTTAATTGTTTTAGAATTTGTTATGCGGAGTACCATTTTACATAACCATGTGCGCGGCTTAGTCATTGTTACAAAAAGAAATGTGTCCTTCAACTCTCGAAATTACCATGATAATTACAAATGCCTTTTCGTACCATTGATACCAATTTTGCATTATGTAAACTACTCTCTGTCCATCAATAATCGTTTCATTTTGTCATTTTCGTTCATCTACCAATAAATATTTTATTTGCTTTATGCTATTTTTGGTAATGAATTACGTATTCCACTAATCTTATTCATATTTTATTATAAAATTAGTATATAAAAGTAAGATCCACTATTCCACTTTCCATTATATTTCTTAACGTTTGTGTCAAACACACAGAGCCTCCCATTCCTGGACCGAGGGAGTAAATCACTATCAATGAGAGGATACACGAGATCTAGTGGAACCCAACAGCTCCAAGTGTAACATGACATTCATAGGAAGAATAAACATAGGCTAGATCTCACTTTAATGCTTGCCCAGTCCCTTTGTTTGTCTTTCATTTTTCGCTAGCAACCTTCAACCTCAAGCGACTATTGGGAACCTTCAACCTCTCAAATTTTGGGTCATAGTATTGGGATTTATAGTGGAAGATTTTGCAAAATAAATAAAATAAGCAAATAGATATATTTTGGTGATTATTAGACTATTTCTTGTGCAATTGAAACAAGTTGCATGCTAGGAACACATTTCATTAATGTAAAACGAATATAAATCATATTTAGGTGATTATTAGACTATGTAGTATTGGGATTTATAGTGGAAGATTTTGCAAAATAAATAAAATCAGCAAATTAGATATATATGTGATTATTAGACTATTTCTTGTGCAAGTGAAACAAGTTGCATGAACACATTTCATTAATGTAAAACGAATATAAATCATAATTAATGAAATAATATGGACGGAAAATCATAGTGTCAAGATTTAAAGAATCGAAACGCTTACTTCTCTGCATAAAGATTTTTGTTCTCAACTATAGATCTTCTAATATGCTTTCCGAACTCAAGTTTTAATCTTTGGGTTAGCAAAACTTATCAACCGGAAATGACTTAACTAGAGAAGAGACATATAATAACATTTATGTCTCATTTCCAACAAATCTAAACTTATATAGTATTTAAGTTCATTTGTTAACTTTGTACAACCATGATTTTTCCTTAGTTCTTTATTTAATAGAAGTGCTAGAAAGAACTATATTGTTATTTTTGTTAGTAGATATTGTATTTTTAAATTTCAAAGTATATGAATTAAATAATAAAATTTTAAAATCTTATAATTGCTCATCGGATACTAGGTTTTGAATACCAAGATGAGTAACATTTTAAAAATAAATTTCACAACAATCATTTTTACATCTTGGATTAAAAATTATAAGAAAAAAATTGAATGCAGTCAAAATTAAATGTTGCATTTATGTGGATTTGGTTGGGACTTGTGTAGGCATTAGACTAGACTAATTAAATTTTAAAAGTGGTCTCGTACATTGGCTCAATAATATTTTGGTCTTATACATTAACTGGCTTTTGGTCATACACAATATATTTTCGTTCATATTTAATAGTTTCGTAAAAAATGACGGCAATAGCATTTTAAAGTCCAAAACCGGTCCCCTGCATTTGCATATAAAACCAATTTGGTCCTACACATGATAAGCGTGTTAGCTTTTGTCCTATACAAGGATGTTTTTGTCTATATATAACTCATCAATTATCTCAAAATGAGGTTAACCATTAATTTTTTACGGAATCATTAAATTTGGACCAAAAGATATTGTTTAATTCAATTGTAGCTTAATTCAACCAATGACTCTCGCTTCATATCACCAATGGATTGGGCCTAGACCGGCCCCACACCAAGCCTAGGCTGGGCTAGGGGTGGGTCGATACGATATATCGTATCGAAAACGTCGTATCGTGTATCGTATCGAAAATATCGATATGAAAGAATTTCATATCGTTATCGTATCGAAAGTTTCGATATATCGAATTTCGATATATCGAACTTTCGATATAAAAAAATTTCATATCGTTATCGTATGGATATATCGTTATATATCGATATATATCGAAAATTTCGATATATATCGATATATGTCGAAAATAAAATATCGATATATATCGAAAATATCGATATATTGAAAATTTTCGATATATATCGTATTTTCGATATAAAACGATATATCGCGATATAAGGAAATTCATATCGTTATCGTATCGAAAACTTACGATACGATATCGTATCGTATCGAAAATTACGATATATCAAAAATTCGATAATTTTTCGATATTTTTCAATACGATACGAGCGATATATCATTTTTTCGGTATTTTTCCCCAGCCCTAGGCTGGGTAGGTCCAGTTGACAAGTCTTATTCCAACACACCATTTTCAACATTCTCATAGCATATGAAAGCTCTTTGCATTCTCATTGTCAAAGTTGTAGTCTTGCTTCTTATAGCTTACCTAATTGGTTCGATTGGACTCGGGTTTACAGAATGGTCCTATTAGAACCCATGGTTCAACTAATTACCCTAGTCTTGCTTCATTTCATCGTTGGGTCAAGCCTAGACTGGCCATCACCGGGCCCAGGCCAGGTCGGCCAATTGATAAGTCTAATTTCAACACACCATTCTCTACATTCATACAGCATACGAAAGCTCATTGAATCATTATTGTTGAAGCTCTGCCCTCGCCTCTTGTAGTTCTTTGGAGCTCATTCGGTCAACGGTGCTGCTACTAACAAGAAAAAGTTATTCTTCTTTGGAGATGACACGCGGATATAAAGAATATTATAGGTGACTATCTCGTTTACATGAAGATGAATCAGCTACTAAAATGGTTTTCTAGCTTCAGTTTTATAATTTATTTTTTGTTCTTTGTTGTCCATTTTCGATATACTATTTTTATTATATTTTTTGGGTAATATAATGGTTGACTAAGTTCATTTCTATACCCAAAATTTCTAACTTGTACACAAGAAAAAGAATATACAGTCCCCCTCTTATTTAATTTGTAGTAATTCCTCAGTCCCGACTAAGATGACAATTTGTAGTACTCCCTCAATCCTAGTTAAGATAATACATTTCTTAGTTAGCATGAGATTTTAGGAATTGTTGGTTAATTTGATTAATTGAAGAAAGAAAGAGTGGGTGTAGTACTAAATGAAAAGAGAAAAAGAGTTGAATATAATTGGTGAGAGAAAAAATAGGTGGACATATTAATTGGGTAGAAAAATTTACTAAAAATAAAAATGTATCGTCTTATTTGGAACAAACTAAAAATAAAAGTATGACATTTTATTCGGACAGAAAGAATACAAGAAAAGAATATACAGGTCCCCCTCTGATTTTGCGTGTAATTAGCAGTATGATTTATGCATCAATTTCTAAAAACGTGTCCTCACTCTGCATAATTATTCAAACATGTTATTCTCTACTGAAAAAGTTTCACTTTTTATAACACTATTTCAAACACTTGGACTTTATTATAGGAAAGCTTGAAATTGATATCTATGACTGGATTTCCATCGATTTCTTACAGAATAAAGTATTTTACTGAGCTTATAAACTCCTCTGAAATATATTATAATTAAATGACTAAAAAGCTAGTAGTATAATTTTACTGTAATATGTTCTTATGCTAAGTTTACATCTCCTTAAAACAATTAATAAGTAATTTAGGGTTATAAATTTATTCGGTGTGGTTGGCTAAGTTTATAAAATCCTTAAAATAGAATATAAGTTTTTTGAGAAGTTATTAGAGCTTTCTGACTCAGCTTAAAAACTCCAAACACAATTGTTTAAGAAGTTTCTCTGTAAGTGGGTAACAACTATACTCAAATTATTCTGGCACTTTAAAAACTTATAAGCTATTGACATATTATATCTTATTAATTGTTTAGAGATCATGTAAGATTTTTTTTTTTCCCTCACAATAAGAGGATCAACAATGGTTCCCCATTTACTCCACATGATAACTCGAACCTCCAACCTATTGGTTAAAGGAGAAGCGTCTTACTAACTGAAGTGCGCTTCGTTGTCGAGATCATGTAAGATATTGGGAGCTTACAAGTTGTCTAAAATAGTGTTAATTAGTGTTCACACCCAATGTCTTGCATCGACAATAAGAACTATTAGTGTGGAGTTTATAAACTAAAATGGACTCTCTTTTTTAATAGACTAATCTTTTGGGATGAATTCTCCTAGCAAAGAGTAAATCACACCAATACATGGCAACAAATCTTCAAAGAAATGAGCTTGGTCATGCACACCATTACCATATATCCATCTATGCAAAATAAAACAGCATTCATAATACTCTCTAAGGTCAAGTACATAGATAGAAACATTACAACAATGAAATTAAAACATCAAAACATGATTCATTCATTTTAACCCCAACTGGCTCTGGACATCAAGAATGGTCTTAGCCGAGTTCCTGAGTTTCTCTACCTCCTCATCAGTAAGATGCACGTTGGTGACGCCCAAGACACCCCTCCGGCCAAGCTGAGCTGGAAGGCTGAGGAACACATCACCTCCATTGATACCGTAGAAACCCTTTGCAAGAATAGTGACGGGATGAATCCTTCTCTGGTTCCTCAATAACGTACGAGCCAAGCTTGCAACTGAGTAGCCTATTGCCCAAGAAGTGTAGCCCTTCAAACGTATGACCTCGTAGGCACCTTGCACAACCTCTTTGTGTATGTTTTCAAGCGTTTTCTTCTCGTAGGGAATTTGTTGTCTATCTAGAAAGCTTAGAACCGGTACGCCTCCCACGCTGATGCTTGACCACAGTGCAACTGAACTATCACCATGCTCCCCAACGATGTAGGCCTAGGCACATATTGGTTTTGTTAGTTATTGGAAAATAACATCTAGTTTTGACTGATTTACTTTGATTACATGACATCTTACAAATCAAGGGGAGTTGATACTGAATAAATCATAACTCGGCAATAAATCATAACTTCCAATTACTGAATATTGACTACTTAAAGCAGAACATGGATCATTTATGAATGAACTACTCTATAAGACATATGTTTCTCACGTAACTAGATCGAACAGACTGACATTTCTAGATCGAACGCACATTTCCTAACAAACGATGTAAATATCAAGAATTAACAATCAGATCACAAGATTTTTATACTCCCCTGTCCCTTAAAAATGTAAACATTTGGTTTGACATGTGTTTTAATGCATAATTGGCGAGTAAGAGAAATGTCAAGAAATGATAGTGGAAATCGTGTCAGTGGAGAGTGATATCCACATTTTTAGCAGTATAGTTGGATTTCTAAAACAAAAAAGTTCGTACTTTTCAGGAACGGACAAAAAAGAAAATAGTTCATGCTTTTAAGAACGAATGAAGAATATAATAATGTGCTCTAACACTTAAACAGTGTCATGTGCATTAAACCCTCAATTTCTATAGCATAGACAAGATTAACTCTTATATATCGACAAGAAATAACCAGTAAATCGTTCTCGAGAGAGAGAGAGAGAGGGACAGAGTAGGTGAGGATCAAAATATATTAGGAAGTGGGATGAACCACATTAGTGGACACCTAACGTGGTTCTCATGAAAAAGTGAAAATAAAATAAAGGTTAGATCAATTTCCAATTTGTGGCCGGTGGTATATGCAATACCCGACAAATGAACTACTCAATCACTTTGGAACTACCACAATCGTCGTCTAATTAAAATAAAAACATTCTTTGATAAACCAAAGAAAAAGTTACTACTATTTCGCTTCCCTTTGTTGGTTACATTTTTAAAAGAGATATTTACTTTAAGTTTCTTAACTTTCACTAAAATTCAGATTTTGCATATCAATTTTAAAAATTAGTCTACAAATTAACAAATTATTAATTTATTTTAATTTTGCATCTAATATAATTTAATATAAATCATAATCTAATAAAAAGAGTTTGATTTAATTAGTTTATCTAATATAGTTTAATATAAATCATAATCTAATAAAAATAAGTTTGATTTAATTAGTTTAATTAAGTATATGATGTTGTTCGATCCTTAAAATAGAAACTCGTTTTGGTTAACGTTCAAAATGTCACGTAAGTAAGTCATGAACATATATTAGCATCAAAATCATGATTAATTGCAAAATAATAATACATCGGTTTCCTAAAATATAAATTCTTTCCCTATGAGTCTGTTTATTAAAAGTAGAAAAAATTTTATTTTAAAAAATAGACCCCACAATCTAATATACTAATTCCACTATTTTTTCTCTTCATCTCTTCTTATTCATTAATATCTCTTACTTTACCAATTTTAAAACTAGCTTCATTTCCAAAATTCATATATTAGAAAACAGAATTCATATATTTAGAAAACAGAGGGAGTAACAAATCAATATTTGAGTTCAAAATCAAAACAAATTAATAGTCTAATAATTTAGTGGCGAATTTTTAAGTCGTTTGTAAACCAAATTTTGAAGAAAGTTTAGAAATTTAGGCAAATTACCGTTTTTAAAAATCACATTACTTTAAAATGCATTAACAATGACTTGCATAAAGTAGATGGCGAAAAAAGTGACAAATAAAATATATAATAAAATACTAAAAGAAATATACTTCTAACCTGCACATCCTGCGCATTGACATCAAGGTGATCGGCGATCAGAAACCGAAACCGCGACGAATCCAGATTGGTACCCGACCCGAGAACCCGATTCGCCGGAAACCCAGAAAGCTTCCACGCCACATAGGTGAGCACATCGACGGGGTTAGAAACCACCAGAATAATCGAATCCGGCGAGAATTTGGCGAGCGGCGGCACGATGTGCCTGAAGAGCGCGACATTGCGCTGGAGCAGATTGAGCCTGGTCTCGCCGGGGTTCTGCCTGGCGCCGGCGGTGACGATGCAGAGGTCGGAGTCGGCGGTGGCGGTGTAGTCGAGGGAGGCGTTGATCTTGACGCGGGGGAGGAAGGCGGCGGCGTGCTGGAGGTCGAGGACCTCGCCGCTGAGCTTGTCGGAGTTGGCGTCGACGAGGGTGAGCTCGTCGGCGAGGTCCTGGGTGATGATGGTCTGGGCGATGGCCATGCCGACGTTGCCCACGCCGACCACGGTGATCTTGGTGTTGCGGCGGGGGGAGGTGGCGGGGGCGGTGCCGGAGATTGGGGTGAAGAAGGAGTTGGAGAGGTCGAGGCCGTCGGGGCCGAGGAAGGAGGAGGAGGACGCCTTGTGCATTTTTTTTGGATTCGGATTTGGATTTGTGGATTTGTGTTTTTTTTATGAGGAGGGGGCTTAGATTTGGGGGTTATAAATAGTAAGCCTGTCTCCTATTCAGGTGGTGGCGTGGCGTGGGGCGGAAGAAAATGGTGCTCTTGGTTTTCAATGGTCAACTTTTATTCCAAGACTTTGTTATTGGTGGTCGTGGTTTTCCTCTATTACCATGGGCTAAGCATCCTTTTCTACTATGAGGCGTTGATCTTGACGCGGGGGAGGAAGGCGGCGGCGTGCTGGAGGTCGAGGACCTCGCCGCTGAGCTTGTCGGAGTTGGCGTCGACGAGGGTGAGCTCGTCGGCGAGGTCCTGGGTGATGATGGTCTGGGCGATGGCCATGCCGACGTTGCCCACGCCGACCACGGTGATCTTGGTGTTGCGGCGGGGGGAGGTGGCGGGGGCGGTGCCGGAGATTGGGGTGAAGAAGGAGTTGGAGAGGTCGAGGCCGTCGGGGCCGAGGAAGGAGGAGGAGGACGCCTTGTGCATTTTTTTTGGATTCGGATTTGGATTTGTGGATTTGTGTTTTTTTTATGAGGAGGGGGCTTAGATTTGGGGGTTATAAATAGTAAGCCTGTCTCCTATTCAGGTGGTGGCGTGGCGTGGGGCGGAAGAAAATGGTGCTCTTGGTTTTCAATGGTCAACTTTTATTCCAAGACTTTGTTATTGGTGGTCGTGGTTTTCCTCTATTACCATGGGCTAAGCATCCTTTTCTACTATTGGTCAATTGGCCAATTAAGTGGGTCCTATTCTTATCTACCTCCATCCCTTATTAATAAAAATTACTCTTTTTTTTCTTTGATAGGAGTTGAGTCACTTTGTCTTTTTTATTATGTGACATAGAATGAAGTGAGTGATTTAATTTTTACTAACTAAAAATCAACAAATTTCTTGTCAATTACTCCATTCTCTTTTATTTTATTCTCTCCTCATCTCTTTATGTTTTTCATTTCTTAATTTATTCTTCTTTTACTTAACTCATTTAGAGCATCCTCATCCGTGCTTTTAGCTTCATGTCACTTAAGCTAAGAGCACAACACCCACTTTTACTCCGTGTCTCTTAGCTAAGAGACAAGCTCAAGTTCAAGGGTTCCACCATTCTATTATTCAATTTAAATACTCCAATTACTAAAGACATTTCTATAATATAAAAATACATCAAAAAATAAAAATTATATAATTAAAATCCTAAAAAATAAAAATTACATAATTAAAATACTAGAAAATAAAAAAATACATAAATAAAATCCTACAAATTAAAAATGAGGACGCTTTACTATGCCGCCCCCATACTTCGGATGTCGGCGCCCCTCCTGGCAACAATCGAGGTACTTGAACGGTATCATCTCCAAGCTTTCTGTAGGTCGCCAAGGCGACACCGATGATGTCGAGCTCGCTCGTGCCGCTCTCCGTCGCCCGCTCTTCCCTGTCTGGCTGAAGTACCCCTGGAACTTACCGATTGCTAAGCGGTGCCAGACCAGACGCAATTTCGCACCATACTCTCATTGCGAGGGATGGTTCCCCCCGGCCAGGTTTCATTGTAAAGGCGAGTGATACGCCACCAATACGTATCCCTGGTTTCGTTTGTGCCAACGTCCGGATCTTCGAGACCGCTACAGTAGGCTTTGAACATCGCCATCATCTCACCCGCGAGTGTACGGGGTGCGGGTGCCACGAACATGAGGAGTAGAGTAGGAAGGAATAGAAGTAGGAGTAGGGTAGAACACTGCTCCTCCCCGTCCGGGTTGGGTGCCCACCGGGCAGGCGTTTGGTCCTTTTTGGGTAAGACGGTAGCCACCCGGAAATTACGAACCTTGGGTTTGAGGAGGGCCGTAATTGCGTTTCCGGACTAAATCCGGCCTCAGAGTCGAACCAATCGTGGTTCTGACCCCGATTACCGGAGGAGTGATCGCCGGAGCTAGGACATTTGTGTAGTGTGGTGGGAATTTAAATGAGAGAGTATGAGGAAAAAAAAGATGAGAGAATGTAGATGACGATAGAATAGATGAGAATATGATTTTTTTGTGTTGAAGTGGGGGTATTTATAGATGAAAATGTGAATTTTGGGGAAAAAAAAATTTGAAAAATAAATTAAAAGTGGGGAGAAAATGGATATATTTTTTTGGGAAAGGGAAAATATTTTTTTTATTTAAAAACATTTTTTTAATTAATTTCGCATTTTTAAAAAAAAATTAAATAAGCCAACGGCTATCTTAGTTGGCAAATAAAGCTGACGCCACGTGTCTTGCTCGGCGGCACGGACGTGCTCTTAGCTAAGACGCGTCGTGCACGCCCAGCAGCTTTGGGGCGAGGTGACCGAGGCGCCTCTTCACCTTGCTTGCGGATGCTCTTAGCACAATTTTTCTTAAATCTCGTGCCGAAAAGAAACGCTTCTACTACAGCAGAACCAAAGGAGTATTTCTATTTTGGGTCGTCTCTTAAAAATACTAGAAATTTTCTAAACTTTCTATTTTGAGAAGTGGACCTTGCAATCTATAACACTACCTCCACTAATTTTTTTTCTTCCTTTCTCTTATTTTACTCATTTTTCTCTCCAACTCTTTTACTTTACCAGCCGCGCATTAAAATCCATGCCGTTTCAAAATTTTCACTATTTTTTTTCTTTCTTTCTCTTATTTTACTCATTTTTTTTCCAACTCTTTTACTTTATCAGTCGCGCATTAAAACTCATGTCGTTTCAAAATTTTCTATGACTTTGTTTTAAGAACAGAGGCACTATATAACTTTTGTTTTCCGAAAATGCCTTAATCTATTTGTTAATTAGCAAATGATGCAGGGTATCACATTTTATTATTTCCATACGTACACGATATGTAATTATGTTATTTTTACTGTTTTTAGATAAATGGACAGATAGTCGATTAAACTGTGGATGGAGAAAGTATTTACTTATATAGTTATATGCATTTATTTGGATTTGCTGGGATACAAGAATGGAAATGAAACAACAATTTAAGTCGAATCAATCATTCTATCCGAAAAGCATATAAAGGGATAAGAGGTGAATTATAATACTCCCTTCGTTCCTGTCCAACCTCAATTAGTTTGAGGCCTTTTAAAAGTGACCCAAAAACAAATCTGTGCGGGCTTGATCCAAAACGGACAATATCAAACTAATGTTTGCCGACGCCGACAATTCTGACAAGTGGTATCAGAGCCAGGTTGGCGTCGGGTCTGGTCCGATTTGCGAGACCCATGTTTGAGTGGGGCCGACGATCCGTCTGAGTCGGAGCTCATTATGTGTTTCGATGTGGTCTCGGTTTGAGGGGGAGGTTTGTTAGTACAAACCTATCCCACATCGGACATTTGAGGGAAGTTGGAAGGTGTATATATGACGAAGTCTCTAACCAACAAGTTGCTCTTGAAGATGTCACACTTGGAAAATGGTATAAGATTTTAAGAGATGTTATTTTGTATGTTAAGTGATGAGAGAAAATATAATTTTATAATTGATGTGAGAGGGAATTTTTCCAAAAGAAGAAATGTGACATCTTTTATAGGACAAACTAAAAACAAAAGTGCGACATCTACCTTGAGACGGAGGGTGTACTAAATTTTTTTAATTGCTAACTCTGTTAGTTCATCAATGCAAAGTATTTTTAAAATGTCAACACGATGACATTAAAATGTCCATACATAATGTCAACAAAGTATACTGAAATGTCAACAAAATTATATATTGACATTTTTAATATATTAAGTATTAATAAATTAACAAAAATAGCAATTTAATAAAGTTAGCAATTAATCACGACCAAGAATCTATTCATTAAATAATCAAACATACGCATAATTACTTCGTAAAAAAATTAGAAAGATCATTTATTTGGCTTTGTTGGGATACAAGAATGGAAATGAAACAAAAATTTAAGTGGAATCAATAATTCTAGCCGAAAAAAATTGGTTCGCATATAGAGGGGTCTATTTATCAAATAAGCAAACAGACGGATAATTACTTCATAAAATAACTAATATCATAAAACTTTTTAAAAAATACGTTTTTTCCACGAATTTTAAAATTGGCAAATATTATCACGAGCTTTACCTTGAGTTTGTTTTTTTTCCACAAATGAAAAAATTCTGACAAATAATATTATGATACGGATTTTTTTTCGTAATTTCTCGACAACAATTTTGAGAGCTTCAAGTTTTTCAATCTTTAAAGATAGTTTTTCTTGAAGCACACCCTCCAAAATTGTTCTTCAATCTATTAAAGTAACATGAATTTTTTCATTCGTGGGAAAAAATAAATCCGGGATAAAGTTCGTGATATTATTGTCAATTTTAAAATTCGTGAGAAAAACCCAACTTTTTGAAAATTTCATGATATTAGATGTCAATATCTCTAAAATAATTAGAAGTTCAAACGAGCATATATCGATGAGTAGTCAATTTTCCTATTTCACTTTTTAACGCTTTTAACTAGTTAGAGTATCCATATTCATGCTCTTGCCAAGAGCACGGATGTAGATCCAGAACCAACCTTTACTCATTTTTAATTCTCTGCTGTTTCGTAAGAGCACAACACTCATATCCATGCTCTTCCGCAAGAGCATGTTCAAGGGTCCTCCATTCTATTATTCAATTTAAATATTTCAATTACTAAAAATATTTTCATAATATTAAAATGCATTAAAAATATCCGAAATACTATTACAAATTATTAAAAAAATTATATAAATAAATTCATAAAATTAAAAAGAGGAAGATGAAGGTGAGTTGTATGAAAAAATATGAGAGAAGTATGAATGAGAGATAATTTGATGTAAAAAAAGAATGATGAATGGGATAAAAAAAAAATATGAAAAAGGGTCAAAAAATAGCTCTATTTTTGGGAATCCAAAAAAAAAAATATATTTTTTGGATTATTTCGATTTTTTATGAATTTTATATATAAAAAAATTTAACGGATCAAAAACGAATCCAATCGCGCATGGGGTGATTGGCATCATCTCCCAATCAGGAGACACCACGTCGGCGTGCTCTTCGCTAAGAACACGGCCGTGCCGTCGGCAAGAGCACAGCGGCGAGCACAGGCGCACTCTTGCCGACGGCACGGACGGTGCTCTTGCCAAGAGCACCGTTGTGCATGCTCTTAACGCCTGATCCAGCTCTAGCCAAACTTTTCGCTTAACTAGTTAACGCCTAGATCCGACTCCAGCTAAACTTTTCTGATTTTATCTGTCATCGCTCACTAATCAATGGCTTTCTATCGACATTGGGAGCATAAACACAACGTCAAGATATATTTAGTTTTGCACTACCCCATTATGCTGGTAGATAAGTACTTTTGTCGTTCCATGTTAATAGGAGACGTTTTATTTTCCGCACTCGTTTTGAAAAAAATAATAGTATAAATAGATAAATTGGAGAAAAAGTAAGTTAGAGAGAGAATAATATAAATAATCATATTACTTTTTCATAAATAATCAACTAAACATGGATTATAAGTAGATGAATGATATTCAACATACCTTTCGTAAACTCTTTATGTGAGCACCACTCTGATTTGACGCATGTGTAGTGTTGTTCATTTCGATTTATATACTTAGTTTGATTCTAAAAGATTAAAAAATACTATTATTTAAAATTTTAATTTCACAACATTCATAAAAGTCTCAATTTGTTCATTTTTTTTATAATTTTAAATAAATAATAAAATAACAAATAAGTTTTAATTTTTTTTATTTTGTGAAATTAAAATCAAACTAAAATATATAAATCAAAATGAATAACGTGCGTCAAACGAGGGAGTGTAATCACGTATCATTCCTCCATAAAAGTAAATCGTTAGACCATTTGTAAGTGTACACTAAAACCTAAAATGAGATAGGTAATTAGTTCCAATAGTACTTCAAAATCAATCCATTTTTTATTTTTGGGAAAAACATTTATTTTTAGGTTTATACTGAACTCAAATCCAATAGTTTTTTTAAAAAGTTTAAATTTAGTTAAATGGTTAGCAGAGCGGATCTCCTACTCCATTCTTAATATACACTCTCACAACTTAATAAAATAATGTTATAATATGTAAGTGATAGTCAAATGGTCTTAATAAAATAATACTACCACCACTTGACCATCACTTACATATTATAACATTATCTATCTATACATATATAAAAGGGGAGTTTTGGAAATATTTACAAGAATGCCATTATAATTTATTTTAATTTATGTAATACTTTGGTATAATTTTAAATATAATTGGTGCAAAGCAGTTAAAAACAAAATCAGCCTTACCGTTTTTAATTTGAAACGTGATGAAATTGATGTCCACAGTTATTTGTTTCAAAGCTATTATATTCCAATATTGATGTCCATAGTATTCCAAATATTGACTTAATACAGCCATGCACCGTTTGATTAATTTTTACAAGCAACTTTCATATATCGTAATCGTTTCTTTTAAATCATCAATGTTAATTTAATTTACAAATTACAAATACCACCCATAATTGAATGCACGTATTATAAAATTAAGTGGGGAAGTGGAAGGTTTGGAGAAAATTAACCAAAATGTCATTTTAATAAGTAGTATATTTTTAACATTTATAATATTAATTTCTACTTTCAATACTTTTATCTCTTGGCTTTCCATTTTCTTGTAACCACCATTAATTTAATGGCTGTTTAATAGTGATATAAATCTATGATTCTTCATATACTCACCTTGTGCCTATAAAAGGAATGGGGTGTAGATGGATATCACAACTCAAATCATGTATTTAGCCTCATGTATAAGTATTCCATATTCTAAGAATGGGGTGTAGATGGATATCACAACTCAAATCATGTATTTAGCCTCATGTATAAGTATTCCATATTCTAACATCTTATCATCGAGTACACATTCGTTTTTATATATATCTTTATTTTTATTTAATTTATTTTGTTATACATTTGTAATTAATCTTTGCAAAAAAAGTGTCATGTCCAATATCTCCGTCGTGAAAAGAGATATATAGATCGAAGGCAACGCGTGTTGGAGGAAGCCAAGCGGGCAACCATGGTATCGTAGAGGTGACGGTGGTGGTAAATTTTGCATGGTAAGAATATGAAAGATAAAAAAAGGTAGTAGTTTGTAGGCGGATAAACTTTTTTGTTTGTTTTAACTTACTAAAACTATTAAAATGTTATACAATGACGTATATTAAATAAGCAATCTTTGGAATAATATTTCACTCAAATAAAAATAAAATAACGGGTAACGATAAATTTTAATTATGAAGAGTAATAATTTTGGAACACTTATTAAAAGTCTTGGTTGAGTTTTTAACAACACTATTGTTTTTGTATTTTTATTTGTTCATGAAATAATTAAAACTAAATCACTTTTTTAGTATTGACTTGTGATGACTAAATGTTTTCTTCAAAATATTATTATTTCATACTCCAATTTTAAAAATACTTTCTATTGTTTTTTTAATAAATATACACTATAATATGAAAAAAAGAAAAACAAAAAAAAACGCAAGTCAAAACAATGCAGTTTTATAACTTTTGTCCATAATTGCATCATCGACTAAATTAAAAGTGTATTTCTTTAATAAATGGACATTACAAAAATATAATCTAGATGAAGCTTACTTTATAAATACATTATGAATTCTTTAATAAAAATTGAAAAAAATAAAATAGTTTTAAAGGAAAATAACATGGATGATTTTGGCATATCTAATCTTAAACATTAAAATTGATGATTGTCAATTTATTTAAGAGTCTTCTAACATAAATATGGCGAGAATATGAAGGGAGAATTTTATTGATAATTTGTTGGTCATGATGAGTGTATTTTAAAGTTAAGGGTTTATGATTTAAATTTTAGGGTTTGGGTTTTTAGCGTATAGGGTCAATATATTGCAATGAAATGAAGCTCGACTAGGAAGTATCTCATCAGTGCAATCTTAAATTATAGTTTATGTATGTCTGCCGGTTTTGTTTTTATATTTAAAAGATTTAAAATAATATTTATGGATTATTAATAATGTATGAATTTTCATTTCATATTTATGATGCATAATAATTTGATATTATATACAATTTGGAAGAAAATATATTGAGCCGTGCATCGAAATAACAAAAATGTTATTATGAGTACTTTTGAATACATATATTATGAAATTATAAACTGAATATTCATTTCATAAAGTAGGCATATAAAAAAAATTTAATATCTTTTAATTTATCAGGAGAAGTGAATCGGCTTTAAATGAAGGGACGTGCAAAAGGTTTTGGAACTATACCTATTGAAATTATAATTATAATAAATTGCATGTACAGATGAGATTATACATTGGTTTCTTCATTTTGGTATATATAATTATACGTATTTATTTGCATGATGTAAGAATTTTATATAAAATGTGTTGAGATGCTTTTAAGTTTTGATTAAATTTAATATTTTCTTAATTATTCTGATATTAATTTAATACTCCACAATGTTTAACTGGATTTGTATTTTATAGAAACTTTTGGGATGTTTTGAATAATAATTTTATGCAAGGGAGTAAATGCAATTAAGTAAAGTTAAGGCGTTAGGGCTAAATAATTACTAGCGACAAGGGCAATATTTATGAAATAAGTATAATTTTTCTACACATTTGATTCTAGCTAATATCTACATTATTGTAAAATAAGATTAAATTTTTATATCTTTTATCTTCATTTTTTTGTGATTATCCAGGATCTTAAAAGAACAATAAAACTATATAATAATGTTAGCTATTTTAATAGTATATTTAATGTATTTTACTTTAAAGTTAGTGAAATTTGTATTCAATTTTTAGTATATGTAATATATAAATACAATTAATAAATAAATTGTATTAAATTATTTAATTTATAAAGTTATTGTAGTTGGATAATATCATGGTCTCGAAAGAATTATTAAGGAGTTAGCTTAGCCGTTTAACATAAATATGATATTTAAAAATTGCTATAACATTAGATGCACAAAATTAATGAAATTAATAGGTGAATCGTTGATTGATTGACAATTAATAATATTAATGAGTGTCAGTTCATTTTTAATTTATGAAATTGATGTTAGGAAAAAAAAAAGAATGTCATCATGTTTTTCTTTTAATTTAATATTGCATTTTCTTGACATGAGCATATAAACAGATTATCAAGTAGGCCAATCCAGTGTAAGATATCGAACACAGATCTAAAACCCCCAAAATAGAATAAGTAATCAATAAAGTAAAATTGAACTGGGACGGAGGAAGAATTTTATTGATATTTTACTCATTTGTTGATCATGATGAGTATATTTTAAAGTTAAGGGTTTAGGATTTAGGTTTCAAGGTTTGGATTTTTAGTGTATAGGGTCACTATATTGCAATAAAATGAAGCTCGACTAGGAAGTGTCTCACCAATGCAATCTTAAATTATTGCAACGTAAACTTGCTCCTGCAATTATAACTCAATGGTTAATTCATATTTTCATAGAATTAAAATGCTTTTTAATTTTAAGTCATTTGAGGAGATTATGCAGATTGGTTATGTATGTGATGAAATGATTGCGAACATACATACATTTTTACAATAATATAAGAAAATATGTTAAATTTTTGCATTTTTAGATGATTATCACGATGTTAATAATAATAATAACAATAATAATAATAATAATAATAATAAGATTTTATTTAGTTTTGTGATAATTATGAGAAGTAGAAATGAAAAGGATTTTTAAAATAAATTAAACTGAGAGGTGTAAGTATAAAGTTTTTTTAAAGATATATTAATTACCTATTTAAAAGTTTAAAGTTAAATAGTAGTGCTCCACTACTAATCAAACCTCTATAATATTAAATATCATTGTAATTTTTGGGGAAGTAGAAATGAAAAGGTTTCGGAGGTGAAAAGATTTTTTAGGTTCGTGTAGTAACAGAGAGAAGTGAAAGGGTTTTAGAAGAGGTGATGAATTGAAAAAATTTTAAATAGCTAATGGTAAATAATTTAACGCATAATCAATAATGTTGTTACAAGAAAATTGAATTTTCATGTTTTTATTTAAGTAGTCAAAGTAAACTAAACGTTGGTTGACTTAAACGTTGGCTGACTTGCAACTTTTGTGGCTCAATCGATTACATTATAAGTTAAATGCACATATTAAATTATATGAATAAAATACAAATAATTTATTTTAAATTATGGTCATATTTATTAAAAATATGGAAATGTACACTGATTTTATTTTTTAAACTTACTACATCCATATATTTTTTTATATATTTATGTACAATTTTCAATATTAATTACATAATAAAATTTTATTATCTCAAATTTGTGACACAAATTATTATAAGCTCTATCATTTGTATATCGCAACTTTATTTTAATAAAATTCATTACTTTAATCAAATGTATTATTTATATTTATTATTAAATACATTATAATTATAATGTTAGACTCTATATAATTTTATTACTATTTCAAAAAAATATTTCATATTTGAAGAGAATAAAGTGGACCGTGCATAGCACGGGTGTGATACTAGTTCCACGGGGAGTTTTGAGGGTATTTATGGAATCACAATTTTTGACACTAGAATGAAATTAAATTAATTAGCATCTGCCACGTGAAAATATGCTATAATTTCTTATATTCTTTGATGATCAAATTATATAAAGTAATTCTTCAGTTAACATTATAAATCCAATTAGACCTTTCCCCTACGCAATTAATTTGATGTAATAGAGTAAATAGCATAAAATAGAACAGAACACCTTTTATGGTTTCTTATTTTATTTAATTAAAATTATAAAATTAAATTGGGCCCTTCGTCTACACAATTAATTTGGTGTAGTTAATGGCCTACGTTAGTGATAGGAAACATTAAGAAGAATTTGTTTATAACAATAGAATAAACGTTAAGAAGAATTTGGTGTAGTTAATGGCATACGTTAGTGATAGGAAACATTAAGAAGAATTTGGTGTAGTTAATGGCATACATTAGAGTAAATAGCATAAAAAACAATTTGTTTATAACAATAGAATAAACGTTTTTTAGACTCATCATTCTATAATATTCAATACTCCTAATTAACAGAAGAATTTTAAGTGTCAAAAAAATTTAGACAGGAATAAGAAGAGACTCATAACCTTATAAAACAAGTACAAGCGAATCTCTATAAATACCATCAAAATCAATGCATATTTTACACTCTTTGAACTCTCATCTCTTTATGAAGGCTGCAAGTTTAGACTCGGCTAAAGAGTGTAATGAGTGTGCAACTCTAAAAAAGGCACAACCCATCATCGGTCACGAGTGCGAAGCAAGTGAGGATCGCCATCAACACTCATTTTTATGTTGAAAATAGTTCAAATGGTGTTGCAAAACGCATCCCATATCGTCCCTTTAAGGTGGTTGAACTTTAGCAAAAGCAAAATATTCTCATATTATGAAAATTGCGTTTTCATTTTATTAGTGTATTTTGTGATAGAGAAAGTGAGCGAAATACATGTTTTGAATGAAAGATGAGTGGAGGAAGGCTCTGCAAATAAGATGAAGAAATTTCATCCGGGGAAGAAGCCATATTTAAAGATACATTACCAAAATGAACATTCAAGCTAATATTTTGTTATATTTTCGAACATATTCAAGAAATCAACTTATGTAATTGAGCTTAGTTAGTGATACAAACCTTATTATAATTAACTTTTAGAAATAATTATAAATTAATTCAATATATATGTCCTAATGAATATTCAAATCTTACTAAAATTAAATTACGATTAATTTGGAATCATATACTCCAACTCCATTAACCACACCATCCCATTAATAATAAACCTAAAATTTTAATAATAAACGTTCAGATAATTACTGTTTTTATCTCTCTATAAACGTATAATATATTACTCCACACAAAATGTACTTACTATTTTCTTTTTTACTTTTTTTCACAGCTATTGTAAATTTTTAATTGTGTTTTTTCCATTTAAGTGGGACACATGACCGGCCGCACGTAATTGAACATAATTGTGATAAAGATTTTATAATGGAGTAATTACTTTCTAAAATTATGAATTAATTCAATAATTATATCCATATGAATGTTCGAATTTTATTATAGTTAAAAATTGATAATTTTTTAATTTATAGGTTTGGTATTAAATTTTCGAATATGTCAAGAGGAATTAACTTATGCAATTGAGCATAATTATAAACATTACTACAATTAACTTTTAGAATTAATTGTTAATTAGCTCCATAAATATATCCAAATGAATATTCAAATTAATCTTACTATCAATTTTGAACTTTTAGGTTTGGTATTTCAAAATCATACTATAATTAAAATTCTAATTTTATAAAATGTAATATGTTGAGATATTTTTAGTTTTGATCATAATATTTCTGAAATTATTTTTATATTAATTTAATATTGTAATGGTTAATTGGATTTTCTATTTTATAGAAGACGTGCATGTATCTATGTTATTTAAAAAGAATTTTAATTATATTCGTTTATTCTATAAATGGGGAGTTTTGGAATTTTTTCATAACTATTTTATGAAAAGGATGTAAACACAATAAACAAAAATTATTAAATTGGTTAATTGGTTACAATCATGATCATATATATAATTGGACTGTTATATATGGTGATGGGAATTTATGATGAGAATTTAGTCCTATGCAGCCGTCATTAGACAATTTCCTTCGTCTTCCTCAGAATTTTTAAAAGTGTTCGTCGGTTATGGTCAATTAGAATTAATGTAGCAATAATTATGACATGCCCAAATTGCAATATATACGCTAATATTACACAAAAACTTGTGTCATTTATTACACTACATGATTACACGAATACTTTCTTTATATTTTTGCCTATAAATATGTTTTTGCTATTTTCTTATTAACAACTTTATTAGCTTCTATTAAATTATTGGATTTTTCTCCAACAAGAAAAAATATTTTCAATATGGAATTCGCATTCCTTAATGAGCAGCCTAACAATACTGCGTCGGTCATCAAAGTGAGGTGTGTATGTGTTTTTGAGATGAAGGTGAAATGAAACTATCCGTTTTAAATCCTATTTGGAAGATCATTCTTTGTTTGACTGATGTTAGTTTATATTTAAATTTTTTTTTAACAAGTCTAGCTTCAACAAAACACTACTTTGGCTCCAATAAATAATACCATTGGGTGAATAGATGCTTGGATGAATGCAAGCAAGATTTTTTTTTGGTGTACCGTTCACATAGCCCTATTGTAAAACACTTTTCTTGATATGAGCATATAAACATATTTACCGGCAAGATTCAGGTAAAAAAACCTTCACTATCAGTAAGGATTATCAAGTAGGCCGACCCAGTGTAAGATATCGAATGCAGATCTAAAATCCCCAAAATAGAATAAGTGATCAACAAAGTAAAATTGAACGGACAGAGGGAGAATTTTATTGATTTTTTTGCTCATTTGTTGGTTATGATGAGTATATTTTTGAAGTTAAGGGTTTAGGATTTAGGTTTCAAGGTTTGGGTTTTTAGTGTATAGGGTCACTATATTTAGGGGTTATCTCATACTCCTTCCGTCCCCAAAAAAATATGCACTTTGGGTTCGACACGAGTTTTAATACAAAATTGGTAAAGTAAGAGAGAGGTAGAGAGAAAAAGTAATTAAACTATTGTTGGAGAGTGAGTCTAACCTCATTAGAGTGAAAAGAGTTTCTTAAATTGGAAAGTTGGAAAGTGCATATTCTTGTGGGACGAAGAGAGTATCATTTAACAATAAAATATTGTATATGTGATTAATTATTTCATAGTACTATATATTATTGACCTATATTTATTATATATGATACATTTTTGTTTACTATTTTCATATAATGATACTCTCTCTAATTTTATTTAATTAATTTATAATCTAAATAAAAAATATTTTGAAATTATTTTGATCCGTGCATAGCACGGGGGTAATACTAGGGAATAGAAAAGGCAGCCACATTTATATAAATAGTCTTGTATAACCATTAGCCATTAGTATTAATTTAAAATGGTTGGATTCATTGGTGGAAATAGAAAAGGCAGCCACATTTAAACCCTATATAACATTATTTTATTAAATTGTGAGTGTGTATTAAGGATGGAGTAGGGAATGTGGATTAAGAGATCCGCTCCGAATGGCTAGTAAGAAAATACTGTTGGGAAAGAAAATAAACGGAGGGCGCCAACACCTGAAGTGTTGGGTTTTGGTGGCCTCAAAATGAATCGAACCTGAGACCAACAGATATGTGGAGTATTGAGTTAAATGTTTTGATCCAACGGCTGACATTCGCGGAGAGATAAGATTCAATCTGGGCCGTGGATTGCTGGATCTTATTATTATTCAATACAAAACAGAAAGGGGAAAAAAGAGAGGAGTTCAGTTCGCAAGAGAAAATAGATCAGCTAAATCGATCCTTGAGAGTTCATCTTAGCTGCGAAGAATCAGCCTGCGATTGTTGGTTTCTTGTTCTAGATTCTTGTATTGTTCTTTTCGTTTCCAGTTGTAACATTCAGTATTCACCAAGGTCGAAATAAAGATTGTGTGTGCTCGTTCTTCCGTGGATGTAGACTTACGTCGAACCACGTAAATTCCCGGTGTTCATTTCATTCTGTTTTGTTCTTAATCGCCATTTTCAAACCTTCAATTGGCGCCGTCTGTGGGAAATCGAAGGATGGCGATGGCGAGGTACGAGACTGAGAAATTTAATGGTAGGAACGATTTCGGCTTGTGGAAGGTGAAAATGGAAGCTCTGCTCACGCATCAAGGGTTGGATGATGCGCTCGATTCGACCAAGCTAGCGGAGAAGCCGGCTGAAAAGCAATCGGAGATCTTGAAGAAAGCAAGGAGCGTAATCATCTTGAATCTTGATGATAAGGTGTTGAGGGAAGTTGCGAGGGAAAAATCAGCTGCGGAAATCTGGAAGAAGCTCGATGAGCTGTACTTGGCAAAATCCCTCGCTAACAGGTTATACCTCAAACAACGACTTTACTCCTTTAAATTTACCGATGATGGAGCTATTGGGGATCAATTGGATCAGTTTAACAAAATATTGGATGATCTTGAGAATGTTGATGCCAAAATGGAGGAGGAAGATAAGGCAATAGCCTTGTTAAATGCCCTTCCAAAATCTTTTGAGCATCTTAGAGATGCTATGCTATATGGACGGAAGGAGGCCATTAGTCTTATTGAAGTGCAATCTGCGTTGAAGTCGAAGGATCTGCAGAAGTCAGAAAGTACTTTGGGAGGTTCTGGGGATGTGCTCAACATCAAGAAGTTTAAGCAAAAAGGAAAGGGCAAAGCTCCCAAGTTTCAACCTCAGAAAGCAAAAGAAAAGGATGAAAAGAAAGAAACGAGGTCCTGCCATTATTGTAAGAAACCCGGGCATCTCAAAAAGAATTGTTACTCTTGGAAGAGGAAGCAAGAAGAGGAAGCTCAAGGTCAAGGGTCATCCGACGTCGTCCAAGAAACAGAGGAAGTGCATGCCTTGAATGTCATGGAAAATGACATAGGGGGTAGATGGATAGTAGATTCTGGCTGTAGTTTTCACATTTGCTCTCACAAAGAATGGTTTGATTAGATAAGGCCATCAGAGGGTTCTGTTTTGTTGGGAAATAATCAAGTTTGCTTGGTCCAGGGAGTTGGAAATATCAAGTTAAGGATGCAGAATGGATCTATTATAAACTTGAGTGATGTAAGGTTGATCTCTGAAATAAAAAGAAACTTGATATCCCTGGGAGTTCTACAATCTAAGGGCTGTGAATTCAGATCTTTAAATGGAGATTTGCAAATTTACAGAAACTCTAAGGTTTTGTTGACAGCAGTCCGGAATAGAAGTCTCTATTATGTTGATGCAGAGGTTCTAGTAGGGGAAGCAAATGTGGCAGTGAGGGATGAGGCAGAATTATGGCATAAAAGGCTGGGGCATGTTGGCACGAAAGGACTTAAACTGCTGCAGTCACAAGGTCTCATTCAAAGTCAGGGGATAGAGTCTATGAAGAAGTGTGAAGATTGCATTATGGGGAAGGGAAAGAAATTACCTTTTCCAAAGGGAAAGCACACATCCAAACTCCCATTGGATTATGCCCATAGTGATTTATGGGGACCAACGGAGCCACAAAGTCTAGGTGGAGGAAGGTACTTCATGTCTGTGATTGATGACTTCTCTAGGAAATTGTGGGTGTATGTACTCAGGGAGAAGTCAGAGGCCTTCAGATATTTCAAGGAATGGCACACAGAAGTTGAGAAGCAAAAGAACTCCACACTCAAGTGTCTTAGAACAGACAATGGACTTGAGTTTCTATCTGCGGACTTTGATCAGTTTTGCAAAGATAGAGGGATTAAACGACATAAGACAGTGCCCAGGAACCCACAGCAAAACGGCGTAGCGGAAAGAATGAACAGAACCATTTTAGAGCGAGTAAGATGTATGTTGCTGTCATCTGCAATGCCTAAGAAATTTTGGGGGGAGGCAGTCCTAACTGCTGCAAAAATGATCAACAAGTGCCCTTCATCTGCTATAGACTTTGCTATACCTGATCAGAGATGGTATGGAGAGAAACCAGATTTTTGTAGGCTCAAACCTTTTGGATGTAGAGCCTATGCACATGTCAGAAGAGGGAAACTTGATACAAGGGCTGTAAAATGTATTTTTCTGGGATATCAAGATGGTGTTAAGGGCTATAGACTATGGTGTCAGGAGTCTCAAAAGGTTATAGTGAGCAGGGATGTGGTTTTTGATGAATCCAAGATGCCATATGTTGATGCTAAACTAACGAGGGCTGCAGAGCAATCTGAAATGGAGGTGGAGCCTCCAGATAAGGAAGCAAATGATCTGAGTCAGAACTCCCCTGCTAGATCAGACACTGGAGACCCACAAATGTCTTCAAATGCTCAGAAATCTGTTGTTTCTTACAGGCTAGCCCGAGATAGACCAAGAAGAGAGATCAAACTGCCAGAAAAGTATTCAGATTATGAGATGGTTTTTTATGCTTTGTGTGTGGCTGAGAAAATCTTGTTTGATGAACCTGGAAACTTCAAGGAAGCAATGAATAGTGCTGAAAAAGCCAAATGGATCAAGGCCATGGAAGAGGAAATTGATTCTTTGCTAAGAAATGGAACTTGGATTTTAGTAGATAGATCTGAACACCAGAAAGCAGTAGGGTGTAAGTGGATTTTTAAGAAAAAGATTGAAGAAGCTGCTGTGGATGGGATCAGATTCAAAGCTCGTTTAGTAGCAAAAGGATACACTCAACAAGAAGGTATTGACTACAATGAGGTATTCTCTCCGATTGTTAAACATAGTTCTATAAGAATTATGCTAGCTGTTGTGAATCACTTGAATTGGGAATTGCATCAGCTTGATGTAAAAACAGCATTCCTCAATGGAGAGTTGGAGGAAACTATATACATGGAACAGCCGGAAGGTTTCAAAGTAAAAGGGCAGGAAGATAAAGTTTGTTTGCTGAAAAGAAGTATATATGGATTGAAGCAAAGTAGCAGACAATGGTATAGGAAATTTGATTCATATTTGGCAGAGATTGGTTTTCATAACTCAGCATATGACAATTGTGTTTATATTATGATCAATGATGGAGTTGCAGTTGCATATCTGGTCCTATACGTTGATGATATGCTTGTTGCAGCATCAGACTTGTCCCTGGTCAGAAGCATTAAAGAAAAATTGGGGCATAAGTTTGAAATGAAAGATCTTGGTGAAGCCAAGAGGATCTTGGGCATGGATATCTCAAGGGATAGGAAGAAGGGAGAGTTGAGGCTCAAGCAGACTGACTACATAAGAAGAGTAATCAGCAGGTTCAAGATGCAAGATTCATCAGAAAAATCAGTGCCTCTTGCACAACATTTCAAGCTGACTGTGGAACAGAGGCCTAAAAATGATGAAGAGATGATGGAAATGAGTTTGATTCCTTACTCAAACATCATTGGAAGTATAATGTATAGCATGATCTGCACGCGGCCCGACTTAGCACATGCTATCAGTATCACCAGCAGGTTTATGAAGGAGCCGGGGAAGGAGCACTAGCTGGCCCTAAAGTGGATGTTGAAATACATGAAGGGATCCAAGGATGTAGGAATTTTGTACAAGAGATTCAAAGGTGAATGTGAGGAACCACTGATTGGCTATTGCGATTCTGACTATGCCTCCAACTTAGACACCAGAAAATCACAAAGTGGCTACATATTCAGAATGTTTGGAGGAGCAGCCAGTTGGAAATCTTCATTACAATCCGTGGTGGCTTTGTCTACAACGGAGGCTGAGTACATTGCCCTCACGGAAGCCATTAAAGAAGCAGTTTGGTTGAAAGGGATCACAGGAGACTTCGGCTTTGCTCAGAAATCAGTGACAGTGTTATGTGATAGCATGAGTGCGATCTATCTTGCTAAGCACCAAGTTTTTCATGAAAGGAGTAAGCACATCGATATAAGGCTCCATTTCATAAGGGACATCATTGAGCAAGGAGAGATCAAAGTTGAGAAAATTGGGACAGAGGATAACGCAGCAGATAGCCTCACTAAAGTTCTACCAGTTGCAAAGTTCAGGCATTGCCTGAAACTGGTAGGAGTGGTTTCTGATTAAGGTGGAGTGATGTAGAAGAAGAGCAGCTCATGATCATTTTGAGTCCAAGGTGGAGATTGTTGGGTTTTGGTGGCCTCAAAATGAATCGAACCTGAGACCAACAGATATGTGGAGTATTGAGTTAAATATTTTGATCCAACGGCTGACATTCGCGGAGAGATAAGATTCAATCTGGGCCGTGGATTGCTGGATCTGATTATTATTCAATACAAAACAGAAAGGGGAAAAAAGAGAGGAGTTCAGTTCGCAAGAGAAAATAGATCAGCTAAATCGATCCTTGAGAGTTCATCTTAGCTGCGAAGAATCAGCCTGCGATTGTTGGTTTCTTGTTCTAGATTCTTGTATTGTTCTTTTCGTTTCCAGTTGTAACATTCAGTATTCACCAAGGTCGAAATAAAGATTGTGTGTGCTCGTTCTTCCGTGGATGTAGACTTACGTCGAACCACGTAAATTCCGGTGTTCATTTCATTTTGTTTTGTTCTTAATCGCCATTTTCAAACCTTCATGAAGAGAAGATGAAAAGAGTGATGGGGTCTCTTGCGGAGCTAGAGAGACTGCAAACTGGAATCCTTCACCGCATATCACACCTCGAGCTCTCTTACTTACCCCAATCACTCTCTCTATCCGATTCTGATGACTCTACCACCACTCAAGGCCGCCTCTCCGCCATCCTTGCTGCTAACGGAGTCCGAGACTTCTCCTTCAAGCGCGTCCCCTCCGATTACTACGACTGGACCCTTGAAGCCCGGCGAGATGTCCTCGGTGCCTCCTCCATTCACCATCTCTGCAAGAGCATTGTTTTGGTACTTATTTTAATTATGCCCTAATTTACATAGTATTTTTTGCCTTTCTGATTAGGAAACTTGCGATTATCTGATTTTGCATTCAAATCCCCAGTTTTTTAGGCTTATTTTTTGAGATTGTTTACCTAGATCATCATGCATTTTAGTAGAAGACAGTTCCATTGATCAAATTGCAGAGTATTTTGATGAGGCTTTGTTTGAAAATGAGGAGTGGGTTTGCTCTTCAATACCTATGTGTTGCCTTGTTAGCTTATCAAATTGGCGGTACCACATTAGCATGGATGCCAAGACCTAGTGCTTTAGTTGAAAGAAGCAACCTGTACTAAATTAGCAAGAAGCTCGTCATTTGAAACATTTGTATTTCAGTATATAGAATTTCTGTTAGATTTCTGTGATGAACTAGATAGTAAAAATGAGATTTTTTTTTATGTATATGTTTTTCAACCCGACTGTTGCAGGTGATAGTAAATAGTATTTGATCTGATGCCTGTAGGCTGTAGCCAAACACAATGAAAGATGTTTATTAAGAAAGAGCAGAACAAGAATGAGAAGGAAACGAACCTATAAAACATAAAATAAACATAATAACGTTCCTCATTGTAAAACAAAGAGGCCACTCCTCCGAAAAGTCCTACAACAAATGAACTCAAATGGAGTATATTAATGAACCATTAAAATGCAGGAAAAGTATCCCTATTTATAAGACTCCAATTGAATTAAAACCCCTAGTTAACTAAAACTCCTAAACTATAACTCTTATCTCTAACTCTTGAAGATGAAGTCTATCTCTTAAACAATTACTACTAATAAACAAGACTAGATCAACAACTAATGGAATGGATAATAAAAAAGTAACTAAAGATAGTGCAAATAATATTTAATATTGATCTGGGAATGCCTAGAGTGAATGGACTATGAGAAACGTTCTCTGTCAATTACTCTGCTATCAAAACAACCTTTGCCCCAAGACTGCAGTTGGAATTGACCACTCGCTCCTACTCACGCTTGAGTACACAAGGAAGTGTGCATAACCGAACGATCCACAAAAGAGTAATGTGTTGTACGAGTGAAGAAACAAGACATGGGGGAGGGGCAGTTGCTGCAGAATCAGCACGAGAAACGATGCAGAGGAAATGGACGTGGGTGAGGACATGTAGATAGATGGCACTGGAGCAAACACTGCGATTTCATGGACAAGGGCGGGGCGGTGGCAGAGGGCTGGGTGACACGTTAACTTAGGTGCTATCGCAAACTGGGGTGGTGGTGGAACAACGAAGCTGATGGGACCGGTGGTGTTTCGCGATGTGGAGTCGCAACTAGGATCCCGGCTCACCAGAGTGATGAGGGAAAAATTCACGTGAATTAGGGCACTAACATGTTAATTTACAACCTATGTCTGCCAAAATTTATGCATTTTAACATAAACTCTGTTTTTTGTCCAAAATATTTATCAAATATGCACTATAAGTCAGATTATTTTTGGAGTTTTAGTTTGAGTTAGAGTCTTGTGTAATTCTGTATAAATACTTCTTAAACAATTGAAGAGAGGTACCCAAGGGATCAATTAGTTTGTGTCCGGCAAGTGCTATGAGGTTAGGACTTTGTTCCTTTCTTTGTTAGGTTACACCTCTTTGTTTTTATCAGTTCCATTCATATCAGTCATTCCATATTCATCAATCCACCATTCCTCTTGAGCGATTCACCAAACAAACTTGTGAACTATAGCATTCATTCAATCATAATATCATATCATGTTGCTGTGCAATATGTTCCGTACACACTACACATCCTTCTTATCAAGCGCCTTCCCTACACCCGCCTCTGTTACTCGCCAGCTTATGTGTTTTCTTGTGGCTCCGGCAGCAGCTTGTCAATTCCAGAACCTTCCGCCTTTTACTCCATATAAAGTGCTTTGACCAAAATGCTTTTGCTTTTATGACTCAATTCATGGAAAATTTTCTGAATAGAAAATCATTTCTGTATATAGGTCAATACTCAAGCGCCGCCAGATGTAACTGACTGCAGCAATCGAAACAATTCAAAGTACTATGTTGTTGTTGTTCAGGTAGCAATGTTACACTCATTCTTGTGTCCATATGAAAAGAAAATGCTTGTCTTTGTTATTCTGAATTTCTCTTCTTTGACTGCAGTATACTGCTCGCTTCAATGCTGAGACTGTCAAAAACTTTTTGTATACACTAAATGATGGCAAGATATCAAAAAAGAAGTTCAATAGTATGTTTACTTATTCTAACTCAAATGTTGTGCCCATTTCCTAATCACCTTCATTGCATAGCAACTCTTGTATTTGTGCCTTTCAGAGTGTGGGTATTGAATGTTACTTAGTTCATAATCTCTGTAGAAACTATATTTCTGAGATAAGATAGACACTTGAAACTTGAATTACATAGCTGGCAACTCTGTTCCCTTTAGATTGTGAACTTGTTATCACCAGAAGATAGATGCACAAGTTGTGTATTTTTTTTATTAGAGATTGATAGAGAATAATACAATGGCTTGCTGGAAATAGGGCGCTTCTGGAAAAGATACACAAGATACATGAGATAGAATAACGATGGAATAAAGTGAAACTGAACGAATGGTATACACAAAAATAAAATTCTACGAGGCCATACATTAGACTATTTTCCTAACTCTAAACTCCAGGCAGCTCTACAGACTACATGTACTATCAATCAGTAAGGTCGAGGAGCTGTGCCAAGCGGCCTCCAAAGGCAGCAACGTAGTCATCCAGAAAGCCATCTTGGGACGTTGTGCGTAGCGCCGCTGCCTCCTAACCATCTAACAATATAGGGCCGAGCATGACCCAAAACAAGTAAATAGCTCACTTGAAAATTGGTGCATGTGACCAAAAAGGGAACGAACACAACAGCATTTGGTGAAGACATGGTGGGGCCGGATAAAGATATTAGTGTTATAAGCACTCGTTTATCAATGTGGTATTATGGATGAGGATGTTTTGATCGCTCTTGGTTAGCCATGTGAGTGCAGAGTCATTGAAGGTGGGAAGTTCCATGGTTTGTTGGAGAGAGAATCGGTGATAGCAGGTGGAGATGTTGTGCAGTGCTGTTTTTGGTGCCGGAGAGGATGTCGGTAGTTGGGCTTGGGAGTCCCTTCAGACTTGCGCAAAGCTGTGGCATGCTTTCGAACTTGGAGTCTATGTCCGCATGAAGTTTCCAGAGGCCAACACTTGGGTGGTGGCCACTCGTACTCAAACTCTACTAAATAAACATTTCTCTTTGACTCCACTAATACTAGGGGTGGGTAGGTAAGGTATACCTTACCGAAACCACCATACCGTATACCTTACCGTAAATACGGTATGCGAAAAAGTCATACCTTTACCTTACCAAAGTTTTCGGTATACCAAACTTCGGTATACCTTATATTCGGTATGACAAATTTCCATACCGATACCGTACCTCATTTTCGGTATACCGTACCGAAGTTCGGTATACCTTACTTTTGCGGTATACCTGACTTTCAACATCAATTAAAATAGAAAATTAGAGTTTTTAAAATATTATTTATAGTTTATAATTTTAAAAATAAATTAAATATAATTTATTCATAATTATATTTATATTTCACAATAGATTTATAATTTAAAAATATATAAAATATATTTTATATACAATTGTGTTTATATTATTGTGGTATATACCTTAATTTACGGTATATACCTTAGTTTACGGTATATACCGAATTTCGGTATGCAGCGGTATGCAGCGGTATACCTCGGTATTTGAAAATTCATATCGTTACCTTACCGCAATCTTTCGGTAAGGTATCATACCATACCGAAAGTCACGGTATACCAAAAATTCGGTATTTTCGGTACGATAAGACCGGTTTTTCGGTATTTCGGTATTTTTCCCCAGCCCTAACTAATACCACAACTCTTTAAACAAAGCAACTAATGAAATAATAACAAAGATAGTAACAAAAAATACTACTCCCTCAGTTCCACGGTAGTTGAGTCATTTCATTTTCTGCACTCATTTTAGAAAAATGATAGTAAATAGTTAAAGTGGAGAAAAAAGTAAAGTAGGAGAGAGAATAATGTAGATAAGACTCTTATCTACCTTATTCTTTCATTTATTTTACTCTCTTTCCATTTTAACTATTTATTATCATTTTTACAAAACGAGTGTGCTAAAATCAGCAGTGACAATCCATATCAATTGCCCCGGTGTTGAAACATCCGTGTCCTCATTAAAGCCACCATTATCATGTCGCTCGGACTAGCAGGTGCAGCAGTGTGAAATAAGCCTTCATAATCGGCTAGAACATCCGGGAGGTCGTGGCACGGAAGAAGGTGGCGGTGCTGAAGAAGCCGAAAGAGAAACAATTGCCGGAGATGACTGCTGTGAAGTATTAAGATCATATGCAAATTGGTTCTGCGTGGCAAAGGGCAGCGACGCGGCAGCAATTGGATCCAGGGCATGGTGGGGCCGCAAAAGCTTGAGGGCGGCATGTACTCGTTTGTTCGGTGGGGTGTTAACTGTTATGGACGAGGAAATATTGATCAGCGGCCCTGGCTTGCCATGTCATTGAAGGCAGAAAGCTCCATGGTTTGTTGGAGAGCGAAGGCAGTCGGTGATAGCACGGTGGAGATGTTGAGCGGTACTGTTTCTGCTGCCGATGAGGAGGCCTCGGTCGCAGGGTCCAGGGGTCCATTTAGACTTGCGAAGAGCTGCAGCATGTGGTCGAAGTTGAAGTCTATGTCCGCACGAAGTTCCTGCACGTTGGAGTCCAGCACTTGGGTGGCGGCATGTTGATCTTCCATTGCCTTCTCTAGCGCCTCACAGTGCCGCCTTTCATGTGTTCATACTCATTCAGCGCACCAAATTTATAGAGAAATATGCGTTACTTGCTGGAAATGGAAACAGGGCTGCCGTTGGTGAAGATATAAAAATATATGAGACTGAGAATAATTGATGGAACATAAACATACTAGTCAGTGAAACTGAACCAAAGATACACAAGACAATCCTATTTGATGCCCTGCGATAAACTATCGTCCGGACTCACGACTCTTCTAATGAGGAGCTATTTATCGCTATTGGATAAAGACTCCACTCCTACTCAAACTCTACTAGTTAAACCTATCTCCGAAACTCCAGTAGTTACAAGACTCTTTAAACAAATCAATATCTAATGAAATAATAACAAAAGATGATAACAAAAGACGATAACAAAAGACGATAACAAAGGATACTAGTTACTAGTACTAACTTTCACCAAAATCAGCAGGGATGATCCCTATCAGAGATTGTAGAAGGAAAATAAGTAATTGAAAATATGTATTTTACAGATGGAGCACAAGTTATGTAGTTGATTATAGTCATAGATGTAATGTCAAATCATGCAATTCATATCCTAAATATACTGAGGGGTCCCAAATGTACATGTCCATCTTTAACATGCCTAGGAAGATGCAATTACATTTTCTGTTTTAGTGTTTGCTCTTGTATTACTGTTTACCAGTTAACATTGCACCCCCCCCCCCCCCACCCAACAACTATTGCGTGTTTTCTAACTTGAAAAACACATTTCTATGCTGCAGTGAGGCTTGCACCTGAAGAAACATCTATGAAGTTGACTGGTTATGAACACAATGGTGTAACCTGTGTTGGCATGAAAACTGATATACCGGTAAAAATCATCTAGCCTCATCTTTGAGAAATTGAATTTTATGTCGCATGCGAATATAACTTTAGTAATGTCTGCATGACATCTATTTTGGTTATCTGTCCTAACTTTTGCTATTGTGCCACTGTTAGAGAAATGAAACAAGGAAGGAAAAGTTTTTTTTCAATTGAACACTTTTGAAAAGAAAAGGGCAACTAATTCTGAATTTGATACTCCTTCAAAGAAGGATGTTTGCCAATAATGCCGTCACTACAATATTGCTAAAAGATAGTCCTTCAAACATCCTAAGGACATATAATAATACTATCAATGACAATGTAAATAACATGTGTGAAGTATATACTAGTTGAAAAGTTACTGATGAAAATGCTGCAATCTTCTGTAACTGCCGACAATTGCCACTCCATTCTTCTCTCACCATCAAGCATGATCAAATAGCATTAACAGCTACATTAATTTTTCCTATCTCCACTTTGAAACTGCTGCACGTCTCACACTTGTGCTGCTTGGTAGTCTACCATTTTCCTCAGGCCTCTCCGGTAACCATTAGAGGATGTGTAACAGCCACCCTATTTGCTGCAGTGCAATGCATCTTAATTCTTGCGGAATCCTTTTGATAAAAAAGGAATCAGTTAATAGCGCATAAAAAGCCTTTTAGAAAGTCATATATCAATTAGATCCACAAACTATACTGTTAAGCAAATAGGGATGTGAAATTTGTTATCTGGTTTCATATCTCACTAGTGTCTTTCGGAGGAGACCACACAGGGGAGCCATGACTATTTTGTTTTAGATCTGATATGAAATTGGAATATCTCGATTGCTTTTATATATGATGATGCCCCTAGAGATTATGTCTTACAATTCATGATGCCAGCTGGTGCCCAGATATTGTACTAAAAAACAAGCCTACCGTTACCTATCCTACAACTTAATTTTATCATCTATGACCAGATGCTTTGAGGCCATACAGATTTATATTTGCACTGCGATGTCCAGCTGTGTGGATCATGTGGTATAATTGTTAATTTATCTGCAGTTAACTTTCCTCTACATTCATCTATTATGTCTGAACTTGTCTCTTTCTTAACCGTGCTCACTTGAGAACTTACATTGCTGTATTGTTAATATGGTAGTCCAGCATATGTTAAACTCGAATCGCTTGCTAATTGCCTCCACATGACTGAACTCCGGGCATACTAGCATTTCTACCTCTCTACTATAATAACGGGATGAAATATCTGTCCCAGGTGATTTTAGACGAAGCAATTGTGAAGCTAAATCCAGATTTCTTCTGGTTGGGAGGTGGTGAGGTTGATCTCAAACTGGGGATCAAGACTCTGGAATTCATTAATCACACAAAGCCATTCATTATTAACTGCAGCGGCAACTGATTTAGTATCCCTCTAAATCAATCCGAGAAGGTTGTGCCCTACCACTGCTATTTACTATATACGCATCTTCTCATATTACTTGATGGTTTTGCCGTAAAAGAAAGGAACGAAAATTAGATTTTACGGGCATCAATGCTCGATTGGTGACTTTACTCATGGCTTCTTTCATCGTATTTGGACATTAGCATGCTAGAGAAAATGTCACTGAACTCTAGGACCAGCACTGTTGGGACCTTGAAAATGCTGGTTAATAGAACAATTTTGCTTCTCAATGAGTAAGAACTTCATGTATTTATCTCTCATTGTAAAAAACATTTTATAATGATGAGACGTGGTTGAGTTTGTTGGATGCTTTCTCTTGATGCACAAAAAACCACAACACTAGAGAAAAACACAAACACAAGAAAAGCGGTTATGAAAAAAGAATCGCCAACCAACGGGTCGTAGCGCAGTTGACAGCGCGGAGATGTGGTGACCTTGAGGACATGGGTTCAAACCCTGCCATCCGCTAGGAGACTTTCTGTCTTAATTGGATTCCCCCGAAGACGGAGATGTGGTGACCTTGAGGACATTAGTCGGATTCCCCTAAAGACGGATTCGGTACATCTGTGGTCAAACTAAAAAAAATCACCATACCAAGGTTCTCTTGGTCAAAACTGGGGCATTAAAAGAAAAACAATCCTTGCATCTAAAGGTAAAATTGCCAAAGCATATTTAATACTATGTCAACTTCCGACACATCAAACAAAAATTTTTAATATGCACCCATACCTACGATGTATCAAACACAATAATAACTTTATAACATCTCTGTGTCTTTGGGTCAAAATCTGCATCATTTTCTGCCCTCACCATTTCCATATAACTAGCATTATAGCAAAACGAGCTTATCAGCAAACTCTCGACAAGACGCGGAGCTACAAGCATTGTCCATCGGTTTGGACATGGTGGGAGGTGGAGAACAGAGAGTTTGGATTGAGATGAGTGACCCTGAAATTATATCGTTGCTTTGTGATAAGAGATATGGGTCGGCTGCTTCTCGCCACCGGCTGACGGAGATCCATAACAAACTCAAACTAGTGAGCTATAAGATATCCCACATTCCAAAGGAAGGTAACAAAGTGGCAAATTGCTTAGCACAGCAGGGGTGCATGGATGTCAAGTTGGTGATACTCGATCAGAACATGGATGTGCCTTTGGTTAAGGCCTTAATCCGCATCGATCAACTGGGGCTTCCTAACTTCCAGTTCTGTTGACTATTTTGATTGCTTCTCTTTTCTTTTTGCATGCACAGACATGGGAAGAGAGTAGAATTGTATCCTCCCTTAAAGGGAAGCCGACACAAAGATACTCTTTTTGGTTTAATGGTTGCTCGTTTGTTAGGCAGGTCCGCTTTGGACGGTGCATGTACTGTAACCTTCTTGTTTGATGATATATAGGGATGAGGGACCCATGAACCCTCCACCTTGATGGTGTTAAAAAAAATAAAAAAATAAAAAAATAACTATACAACTTCCATCTCTAAAAATGTAGTATAAATATTTGATTTGACACGAGTTTTAATGCATAATTGGTAAAATAAGAGAGAGATAAAAAAAGATTTTAAAGTATTATTAGTGGAGAATGGTATTATTAGTGGAGAATGAGTCGCACCTTGTTAGAGAGAAGAATTTTCAAAATTAGAATGTTCATGTTTTTCAGGGACAGGCTAAAAAGAAAAAAGTTCATATTTTTCAGAGATGGTGGGAGTATAAGACATCAAACATGCCTTTATCAATACTTATCTCCTAAAATCATATATCATCTTTCAAATGTGACAACTACTCCAAGATAAAGGGTGTGTTTTAATTTGTTTTAAACTCTGGTGTATCTAAGGGTCTATTTGGCAGCTAGGGTGGAATTAGCATGGTTAGGTAAAAATCATTTAAAGTTATTTCGTTTTGAATGATTAAGCTAACAATGGTTATTATTTAATACTTACTTCATCTTATAAAAATAGTGACTTTGGGATGACAAAAATTTAAATTCAAAATTAGTAAAGTATAAGAGAAATATCTTATAAAAATAGTGACTTTGGGATGACAAAAATTTAAATTCAAAATTAGCAAAGTATAAGAGAAATAAAAAGAAAAAAATAATTGAAATATTGATACAAGCATATCTTTAGGAATATCCCTCGGATCTTATTATTTAGTTAGTGTTGATTTAGCATATCTTTTTTGTATTTACTTAGATAATTCGATTCACTTTATTTTGGGTAGGATATTATTGTATCCACATACTATATACTCCCACCGTCGCCCATATTTAGTCCAGTTTGTGTTGGGCACGAGTTTTAAGAAATATAAATAAAAGTCAGTTGAAAAAGTTAGTGGAATGTGGATCCCATTTTTATATATTAGTTGTATAATAAAATATGAGTGGAATGAGTCAGTGTGAAACCTACTTATTATTTATAGTAAAAAGTAAAAGTGGACAACATATAGGAATGGATGAAACTGGCAAAAATGGACAAAAAATGGGGGACGAAGGGAATATGTGTGGACTATTCCATATCATTAATCAATCAAGAAATAACAGACTAAGCATGACCAGAAATGCTTGACGTTTTGATATAAGAATGAGTTTTGATAGAAATCATACCTTATTGTCTTAAATATAAATGGTTAGTTTAAGGGTGTGCATGTGTAATAAATGTGTGTGTGTGCATGGGAGTATTTTTGTGCATGGAAAATATATACTCCTTCCGTCCCAAGATATTAGATCTCTTTCTTTTGGGCACATGAATTTAGGAGATGTTGTTTGTGGTGTAAATGGAGTTGGTAATAAAATAAATTTTTACCATAAAAATAAATGACTCAAGTATGTTGGGAGTTGGGACACCCCAAAATGGTATATGGATCTAATATCTTGGGACGGAGGGAGTACATAAAAGTGTGTGTGTGTGGGTGAGTTTGTGTATCTATGTGTAGTGATTTTATTTAAGTATTACCTCCGTCCCATGGAAGATGACTCCTTCTTCGGTCGGCACGAAATTCTAGAAATAATAATAAAATCAAGAAACACGTCCTTCTTCTACATTGTAGGCAGAGGCGAAGCCCAAAATTATAATGTTAGAGGGCCCAAATGACAGTTAATAGTAAATGCTATGAGAAAGAAATACTTGCATGATGATCAATATAAACTAGGAATACATACACTGGTTAACGTTAAAAACATCATCGAAATCAAAAGAACCAACATATTTATATGATGTATTTATAGTTGAATTATAAGTTTCATTAAATATGTAAACAACAAAGTGTATTTATATATTTATTCTTAGATGGCAAAGATTGTTATTAAATGATCTTAAAATAATTTTTAATATCAATATAAATTTACTGCGGCAACGCATAACACAAAATGCAAGAGGAGAAAGTCGAGAAAATACTAGGGCAATGCATAACACAAAAGGCAAAAGGAGAAAGAGGAGAAAATATAGCTAAGGAGAGTTGATCCTCTGACCTAAGTGAAAGGCACTGCGCTACTAAATTAATACGTAGTATTATATAGAAATTATACAAATTGGTGGTGGACCATGGGCCCCCTAGCCCTAACGTGGCTTCGCCACTAATTGTAGGTATGTCAATAGATCCATGATATATGCGAATACCTATTATGAACGGTTTCTAGTGTTGATTAGAAGGGGAAATATCGAAATACCGGTATACCGAATTTATCATGCAAAAAATAGCAAAAGTACCAAATTTTTGGTATATCGTGATTTTCGGTATGGTATGCTACGTGATAGAAAGATTTCAGTATGAAAATGACATGAAGTTTTTTATATGAAATTTCGGTGTACACCGTAAATTACGGTATATACGAACTACAATTATACACATATTTGGTAACAGTTTGTAATACTACTTATATAGGAGCATGCCAGCATTTTACAATCCACCTACAAATAATAACTGAACATTCCTAAATCCATGACCCCAGAAATGCACCTACAAGGCTACAACCCCAAAATTGACGAGTCCAAAATTTTGAATTATTGCGATCGGACTTGAGTGTTTAATACGTTCAAGTTACGCTCGCCAACATCAAATTTCAATGAAAAATTTTGAACATAATTTAATTTTGTTTTGATGGGAGATAAAAGTTCATTAAAATGAATGTATCTTATGTTTCACTTACGTGTTCCCTCAATAATGTATTAATGTCACGTGCAATATCAAATTTAATTACTTTCTAAAGTTAACGACGGGGTTAAACATATATGGTGAAATTTTCTATATGTAATGACCTAAAGTGATAACGAAAATGGGAAATTTAGATTTCGTTATAAATACATAATTTTTAAAAATTAATCTATACTTCGATATTATGGTATAGTATCAGAAAGAAGATTTTTCTAAAGTCAAATAAGCTCACCAATTAAATAACATTCAATAACATTTTTCACCACATTAACACATGGCCTACACCCCTTGCATCATATAAATCCACCTAGGTACCTAACATATAATGTAATGTTTGAATGTATATCAATCCAATTAAAACTTAATATTTTCACAAGACTAAAGGAGAAAATAATGAGTGCAAGATTGAAGGAAATGGTAAATTTCTTTTACTTCCCAACACTAATCATGTTGGCTATCACTGTTGCATCTTATATTCGACTAGATAAAACTGAATTCGTTGTAAGCTCAGACAACTTTATTTTCTCCAAAATACAACAAAATGCAACTCAAAATGGCTGCAATTTGGCTTCTGGAAGATGGATATACGACAACATTTCATACCCTCTTTATAAAGAGAAAGATTGTACTTTCATTGGGAATGACCTTACCTGTGAGAGATATGGAAGAGAGGATTTGAAATATCAGAATTGGAGATGGCAACCTCATCATTGTGATCTTCCTAGGTAACTAAATAATACATACATTTGTTTTCTTGGAAAAACGTCTATTTGTGTTGGATTATGGTTTTCTTTGACAAATGTTCGTTTGTGTTAGACTATGTTACGAGTATTTTTTGTTAAATTAGGTTTAATGGAACTGCGTTGTTGGAGATATTAAGGAATAAAAGGCTTATATTTGTAGGAGACTCCTTGAATCAAAATCAATGGACATCCTTAATGTGTATGATTGAACCAGATCTTCCACCAACCACAAATAAAACTATCGTGTTGGACGGAAACCTATTAAAATTGCATGTCGAGGTAAATATGATGTGCAAAATCTTTTATTTCTTTTCAGTTTTTATTTTTAATATATTTTTCATTTATTCTGACTGTTATTGTGTGTGTGAAGGATTACAACGCGACCATTGGATTTTATTGGTCCCCGTATCTTGTGGAGTCGGACGGTGACGATGTGTACAGGCACAACCAAAATCAACATACAGTGCGGATTAAGTCTATAGAAAAGCATGGGATCAATTGGAATGATGCAGATATACTAATATTTGACACATTTGCGTGGTGGCTTCCGAAAATGACAATCCTGTGAGAAATTTGTTCTAGCTAGAACATTAGATTTTATGTATGAACTAGTTGAATGTATCTTGCATTTAACGTAAAAATATTGAGTTTAATAATATATAGTGTAGTTTTATTGTGATAATTTGAAATAGGATTGTTTCTCACATCTTTTTTATATTATTTATATGTCGATGTTAGGTGGGGTTCATTTGAAGATCCTAATGCAGTTTACCAAAAAGTGAAGTCATCGGGACGTCCATATGAAATTGCTATAGATACTTGGGCAAACTGGTTGGAATATCATATCAATCGAAATAAAACCAGGATATTTTTTACTAGTGCATCGCCTCAATCAATCGGGTACCTTTTAATAATATATATATATATATATATATATATATATATATATATATATATATATAATTACATGCATTAATTGTTATGCATAGTTTGTGCTAAATATGCATAAATTTTTAGTTGTTATGTATGGTTTGCGCTAAATATGCATACATTACAGATTAACACCTTGGGGTAATACTGTTGGATGCAACAATAAAACAGAGCCGACATTTGATGATATTTATTGGCAAAGTCATCCAAAACTTATGATGAATGCAGTTGAATCTACCATAGAAAAGCTTAAAGAAAGAGGTGTAAATGTTCAATATTTGAATATAACACAATTATCAAGTTATAGGCAAGATGCCTATCAATCAGTTTATACAAGAGATTGGAAAGATGTACATCTCAAAGATAGAGATCCCAACAGGTCAGATTGTTGCCATTGGTGTCTTCCTGGAGTTCCCGACGTTTGGAATGAAATTCTTTATGCATATATTATTAAATCATAATTTTATTTTTTATATTTTATTTTGCGAGAGTATTTTTACTTGAAAAATAAAATGATTTTTTAGTTTCATATTCTACTTGTTATGATTTTTATGTATTGCTTAAAGTGTGAATTGTGATAGCGAGGAACTTGATACATATATTTTGTTAAGGAATTTGTCTCGACTAATGGAAAGAAAAACTCCGAAAAGAGCTTCTTCATCTCGACTCAACTCTCTATGTAACTAGTTGATAGGATAGTATACCATGGATTGGCCTCTCCAAAAAGTGTGAGCGGATCAGGTCTTCTTCTGACACTCTCGTTGTCTTCTTTTGACCTTATACAACTTCAAATTCACTTAGAAAGTTGTAGGGATCTTCATATTTTAGCATGTACTAGTATTTATGTAACACACTCAACAGTCCCAATTTATCTTGGGTATGGTTGTTCATGGCTTTCAACTCTATCAGGTTTGGAGAATCTTCCTCCATATGCCTCACAAAATTCCAAAGAGATGGTTCACTAGGCTGGGCAACTCATAATCCTTCTTTGGCTTCTCATCTTCCCCTTCTGTTGTCTCTCTGGCCTTGCGATTTCTGGGTGGAAATGTAAGTGGGTTGGGATAAACCAAAAAAAAATAAAAAATCAAACAAAATAAAACAACTTTAAAATATTCATAATGAACTAAAAGAATGTTAAAGAGATTTACACACCATATCCTCAGCAAGAACGACTAAACTTGATCAGGTTTATATTCGTCGTCGTTGTTAAAGACCAAGCCAAGTTAAGATTTATGATTCCAATTACCCAATGTACAACTAGGGTTGTTGATCCTACGAGAAGTTAGTCAACTTGTTAACGTTATTTTTGTTCGGAAAAGTTGTTAATGATGCCATCTTGCTTTAAGTTGGGTTATTGGTTGCACTTGCAACTCTTGAGTTGAGCAATTGGACTCTAACTACTCTAGGAGGGTATTCGGTTTGCAAGATTGTATCCGAGATCAAATTTGTTGTGTGTTTGGTTCATGAGATTAAACCCCACAACTCAATCCTAGATGGATAATCATGTGATAATTAGTCATAGCCAACCCCCTATGACTAAAATAATCTCACAACTTAATCCTAGATTGTATCTTCGCATTATTTTATCTTGCAAACCGAACACCACCTTCTTGAAATGAAAAATAAACTAAGTATTGTATATTAAACAGGATTGGTTAAGTAACATAGAGATAAAAAGAAAAAATAATTATAGTATTATTAGTGGATAGTGTGGCCCATCTTGTTAGAGAAAAAGAAGTTACCAAAAATGGAAGGGGATATTTTTATGGAACATCCCAAAATGAATAATGTCTTTATTTTTATAGGACGGGGGTAGTATACTCACTCCGTCACTTTATACTTCCTCCGTCCATTTATAGCTGAATTGCATTCCTTTTTGTGTTGTTTCACTATAGCGGAGTTATTCCTTTTTTGAAAAAAAATCATTACATTTTTTATTACTTACTTTACTCATTCTTATTTTTCCGTTCTACTTTATTCTCCTTTTACTTAACTCACTTAAAAGAATTTTTCTTGTATCCCTTGCCAAAATACGTCTCTAATACCGAGGGACAAAGAGAATACATATTATGAGCAACTTGCAACATTCAAGTTTTATTGAATTGCTCTAATTAATGTTATAATTTGCTATAAAATTTTCTTACAAAAAGAATTCTACAAAAGAAATAAAGACGAAGATGACCATAGTGAATTATAATAGAAAATAAGGAGAAAGAGAACACAAACAAAATAATTATATCAAAAAATGAATGAATGATCTAAATATTTAGTTATAAAAGAGAATACTTCAACATTATTTATTCCAATATTAAAAATGAAGTATTACTAAGAAATATTTAAGGATATCTCTATAAAAGAGAAACATTCAAGAATAATTCCATACAATTCATAGGCCAACAAATAAAGATAGAGTATTATGAAATTTTAGTAGTATTAATTTACTTATGAAAATTAAATTTTAAATATAAAAAATAATTTTCATAAATAATATCCTTTTCAGAAACCAACCAAAAATTATACTCCAAATGACAATTATCACGTACATACAAAATGTTTCACTCTTTAAATTAGTATCAAAAGTTTCTAAGTTATGCATAAATTATACAAAAAATTTTATTTATATTTTAAGTTGATCTAAAAATGGCCAAATGAAGACTTAAAAATAGAGAGTTATTTATACTACAAATTTGAAACTTTTTTAATCCCTACGCTGCTTCATAATTGAATAATTTTTTCATTTTGGAAAGCTGCTTCATAGCTATATATAGTAACACTATTTCTCACTCTTATTTTACGCTCTCTTACTTTATTTCATTTACTTTATTTACTTTCTATTCTATTCTCTCACTTTCTCCTCTTTTACTCCTTTTATCAATTTACTTATCACACTAAACAAATAAATATTATTTTCTTAAGCTTTGTGCCAAAAAATTCCGCCGTAATTATGAGTGAACAGATGGAGTATCATTTTGAAAGGTTCAATACTCCCCCCGTCTCCAAAGAATATGAACTTTGGGTTCGACACAGATTTTAATGTACAATTGGTAAAATAAGATAGAGGTAGAGAAAAAAAGTAATTGAAGTATTGTTAGTGGAGAATGAGTCCAACCTTAGAGAGAAACGACTTTATAAAATTAGAAAGTACATATTCTTGTAGAATGGAGTAAAAATGAAAGAGTATTTATTCCTGTAGGATGAAAGGGGAATGAGAGGAAACATTGGTAAAATATTTGAAATATTACTTGGGATGTCGCAGTATACAACTTTCTGTCTGTGGTGAAACGAAAAACCTAATTTTTGCATCTTAAATCCGATTTAAGTATTTAAATATAATTGGATTGCTTGTTTGAGAGGAAACTAAATAACCAATCCCTGAGTCAATTTCGATTGAATTGGTGAGTTTTCTTCCCCAGCAAGAATTGTTGACTATAACTATCTGTCGTCTGCAGAGAAGAGTCGAAGAAGAAATGGGGATCATAAAGAGCGGCTTCTCATTCATTGTGGGGACAGCTTGCGGACTTTACATAGCCCAGAATTACAACGTTCCTAATGTTCGGAAGCTTTTCAACACTAGCCTTGTCATCGCCAAGCACATCGAGGAGAATTACCGCAAGCCTAAGAAGCGCGACGATGATGAATAAACCACAATTCATATTATTTTCGATCTGATTTTTATTTTTTATACCTACAATTTAGATACCCTTGTGCAATTGAAGGGCTTCACTTTTATTTTTTTAGATTAGGGCTTGAAAACTTTTGAGGTGTTTATAAAGAAGATTTTGGTGGTTACTGTGTTCAATGTTGAGTATTGAGGGTCAATTAATTTATTTTTGTGTTGATTTAGAAATTGTGAAGGAAATCTATAATTTGCTGGGGAGTGAGTTGATTCCATCGTAATTGGTTGGATGAAAACTTGGATTACCTGGTTGTTTCTTTTTGTTGTTTGGCGATCTAACATTGATATTTTAACTTGTTTCTGTATGACAAAGGTTGTTTGTGGTTCAGCACTGAGCTTTTGGTGATTCCTTTACCTGCAATATTTTAATGGTGTTGCTTTAGTGCCAAAATGATTCTGTAAGGATAAATGATAAGAAATCTTTGTATTGGAGCCAATGTTTAGCCTATACTTTGGCATCGGTTGTTCGTCATCATGGTTCAGCATTGAGCTTTTGGTGATTCCTTTACCTGCAAATGCAATATGTTTAATGGTGTTGCTCTAATGCCAAGTTGATTCTGTAAGGATAAATGATAAGAAACCTTTGTATTGGAGCCGATGTTTAGCCTATACTTTGAAATTGGTTGTTCGTCATCATGGTTCAGCATTGTGCTATTGGTGATTCTTATCTAAATTACAGTGATACTCTAAGAAGGTAATGATATTACTGCTTGCCACTTGTTGTGTAGAGTTCTAAGGAATGACACTTCTTTTGCTCATATATCATCCCTTTGAGATCTTCTCTGATGCTGTGTTTTCCTTTCACGACTCTGTTCTTTTTAGTTTTGGATTGGTGAAAATGTATATTTGACTCGAAAGTTCTTGGCTCTTTCCTGGAGTTGCCATAATCTTATTGTTAAACACAAAGTTTTTGGCTCTTTCCTGGAGATGCCGTGTTTTCCTTTCACGACTCCTGTCCTTGAAATTGGTCTATGTTTTGCTTCTAGTATTAAGAATCGCCAAACTAAAAGCTAGGTTATAGCTCTGTCACCTGGAGTGTTAATGAGCTATGTAAGGTATCAGCCTACAGTTTCTGGTAATTCTTCCTAAAGTGATGCACATGCTTAGGGCAATGAAAAGTTATGCTATTGAAATAGATAAGCATGTGCACAAAACATCTCTGTTTTCACCCTACTTCTTTCTAATCTTATTAGCTTGGATTTGGATGACAAAATAGGAATCTGAAGGCTGAAGATAGCAAGGACATGGGGAAATGCATTAGCTAATTGGTTACAATTTCATTGTTGTGGTTCAAAATTATCTCCTACTGGTAAGGGGAGTTGGACATGAAAAGAAGAAGGGTTTACCTTGAGAACACAGATTAACTCTTGAGACTATTATCATCTATAATTTGTTTTTTGCTTACGTATCCTTATGGAACAGTTTCAGTCTGTAGACTGGCCAACAGTTCACCTCTGGAAGAAACTTGTCATGCTTTAAATTTTGGGGTGTCAAATTCATTGATTCATGGTATGGAAATGATGTTTTGAGGCTTTAGTATATTGTCATGTGTGTCTGTGGAAATATTTGCTCATTAACTAGTAAATACTCCCCCCATCCCACTCTAAGTGGAGCATTTCTTATTCACGGGATTTTATGCAGTGTTGTTTTGTGAGTTAAGTGGAGTGAGAATAAAGTAAGAGGAGAAAGTAGAGACTAGAGAGAGTGATGTTTTCATTTTAATAAATGTGTGTTTTAGACTGGGACATCCCAAAAAGGTAAATGTGTCACTTAGAGTGGGATGGAGGAAGTATGTTTTTTGAAGGATGTTCGCTTTTCATGCAGGTTAAATGCTATAGAAAGGTGCTTTCAAGTTTCAGATATTTTCCTTTATATGAAATTAATTAGTTTCTAAAATTAAAGAAAATTGAAACTGCTTCTGAATCACAAGTCATGGTTGCTTATATGTTTTATATCCTATCTCAGATTTTGTTGGCTTAGTCTTAGCATCTTTTAACCTATATATATGTATCTGATATTCATGGTGAACCAGCTTTACTATGAGATAGAATTAACTTGCTTATGTAATTAAATGGTGTTCTTACCTAGCATTTGATAAAGTGACAGGGAAGTTTCTTTACTTGCCTTAAATGATACTGATTTTCACATTCAGTTTTAGAAGCTCATCCTATTCATGCACAAAGCTAAACAGCAACTTTATGTATTTATATAAATGTGTAAACTATAAATATTGATCCCGATCAACACGCAAAATGATATGCCTCTATACATACTCCTCTACTATTTTATTCTAATCGATGTTGAGACATAAGTCAGGAGAAGAACTACTTGTTGTACAAGACTCTTGACGTAGCAAATCATTCTCCTTGCCCACTGCACGCCATTTATTAATGCATGCCATTTTGTTTGGATTTGAACTCAGGGAGGAGGAGCAGGAGCTAAGAATCTCCAATATCTTTTCTGTTTTGCCTAGTAGAAGAATAGCACCACGAACGCTTTCCTCTCTCTGTTCAATGGAACTCTGATGGCATTTTATTGATATGGCATGCTGCAAGTTGGTAAGGCAAGCGCCTATTATGTCAGTGATCATGGCGGTAAGATTCTCCAACATTGCCTTACTGCATTCATTTGATCTATTTTCAGTTGCAAGCAGAAGGGTTTGGCATATTCTGTACATCGAATTTGCAGCCAAAACCTTGACGGGCCACTTTGAAGGAGTGTACTTTAAACAACCAAGTGTGTCATTCTGTCTCAACTCTGAAAAAATGTTCTTTGCTATGTCTGAAAGCTCTTGAATTGTGTCTCTTGGGCTCTTTTCCTGCAGTGCCAACTGACGGAGATCCACGTCGAGCCACCTGTAGTGAAGGTCAACCCCTCCCCACACCATCTCTGCTGCTTTCCTGACATTTGTCAAGTCTTCATTAGCATCAAGGTTGTTTTCTATGAATCTAACATATTTAAGGCCTTGATGCACAGATTTCATCAGCCCTTTTAGGGATTCAAAGTCGGTGTTACTAGTTGCAACTGCAATACTCGTCAGTGTCACCAGAGGAAGAGCCCAGCTGTAGGGAGGTTCTTCAGATTCCAATGAAGGAACCTTGTAGCTGTCAAATTTATGTACCCCGTCAAATCCTCTTGATGGATTGAGAGTCTCCATTAGTTCTGTGAGGTATCTTGGCTGCTTTCGTCTCCCCATTCTAACCCAGTGTCCAATGGCGTCCCTGTCATTTTCCATCATCACGTCTACCAGTTCATCCTCTCCTTCGAGGTGCAGAACATAACTGCTGAGATCCAGTTTGCAATTGCCTCTGGAATCCGAATCTGTATCAGAGTTCACAATTGCATTGTGGCATTTAACCAACCCAACAAGTTTCTTGCAGCAACGATGTATTTTTATTAACTGGATAACAATGATGATTGATATTCGCCCGACTATCTTGCTCAAGATCACCATTGCTTTCTGGATGAAAATGCATAAACCAAATACCTTGTCCTTTACGGTGTGCACAAGCTTTCTACTGCTTCGGCCGCATATTGTCAAATCCAGCGGAAGCGCTCTGAGTTGGTACAGCTTATGAACCCAGTAACCCTCTACTGATAATAACCCGTGTTTGCTTCCATGTTTCATTCTCTTCGGGCACCTAAACTTAATTGCTATGAACCATCTTGTTGCAGGGGCAATTGTGCCTCCCACGACCGCAGCTGCCTGAGTCGCCAGTATCAATGTAGTCGACCACTTGTAGTCCGATTCCCCTTCACAGAATCTGAATTCCCATGGCATCAGGTAGCTACGAAGCACAGCCTCTCCCAGAGTAACCGCGGTGAGGAGGCAGAACGCCCCTGACGCAGTGCAAGTTGCCAAACGCCCCATCACGAACTGAGGGCTGCAGGTATGCGCCATCATCCAATGCCTAGCCAGATCATCTCTCATAATCCGAGTTATCGAGCCATTGCAACTGGTCGTTTCGCGTTCCTTCATTGCCACTAAATACTTCTTGCTGTACTTAATATCCAACACACACTTGGTTGCAGGAATCGCAAGTGATGAAGAGATCACGATCGCGAATAACACGACCATCAGAGACATCATGACCGCATGCTCGTACCAGAACACGTAGATGACCCCGGTGCCCATCTGGATGCAGACGTTGACGATGACAGTAACAACAAGGATCCCAAGAGCCACCACATTCATCATGAGCTCTTTAGTCTCCATGGCTCCTAATGAAGGCATGGAGTTTCCTATGGTCGTGCAGATGAAGGCGGTGCTGCTGAGCTTTGCCAGCTGATCATGGGCCTGGGGCATCGACGTGTTGAGATCAACCGCGAGCTTGACCGCGACGCCTATGAGAGTGAGAGTCGTTGCGTTGAGAGCGAAGAACTTGCAAGGGAACCAGAACTTCCTGTAGCGGAAGCTGTGGAAGGCGTCTAAGGCCATAGCTATGGCACAAGCTGCGGATGCTGCTACGACGTAGAGGCCGATCCACGGCATCGGCTCGTTGAATCTCGAGTCATCCAGTATTCCATTGATGGTGCAGCCGATCTTGCCCATGTAGACTCACCTGGTCTAGTCTCTGGATCGATTATTCACTCAAATTTGGTTTGATTGTTGAATAAATATTGTGGTATTGAAGTTGTTTGGGATGAGTGGAGCGTGTTGAATGTTGAAACTCCAATTATTTAATTTCAGATGCATCCATAGTTGATGACATTGATGATGACGTTTACTCAAACAAGACATTATCTTTAATATATTGGAAGAAGCAATTATTTTAGTCAAGAAAAATTATTATTTGCTCTAACTTTTTTCTTTTTATAATAATATATTACTTCCATTCTTTTCAAGATGTCCATATTTTTAAGTGGTATGAGATTTTAAGAGGAATTTTTAGGTGAAATAAATAAAGAGAAAAAGAAATAGTTAAATATTTTAATGAAGAGAGAGGGACGAAAGATTTATTTTTATATGTAGAAAATAAACATCTTGAGTGGAACTAAAAAAAAGGAGAGTTGGAATCGTGAATGAGAATGGGACTACGTAAAGTTTGTTGAGTCACGATTGACTTTTCATCTTGTATACTCCCCCTGTCCCCTATTAGGAGTCACTCTTTGACCGGACACGGATTTTAAGAAATGTAAAGAAAAGTTGGTTAAAAAAGTTAGTGGAATGTGGGACCCATTTTTTTATATTGGTTTTATAATAAAATGTGAGTGAATTGAATTAGTGTAATGTGGGACCTACTTACTATTTATGGTAAAATTAAAGTGTGACTCTTAATTGAGGACGGACCGAAATGGAAGAGTGTGACTCTTAATGGGGGACGGAGGGAGTATTTTTCTATTATGAATGTGTGATACTTACTTTTTTCAAAATCTGCTGGAGAAATTCTTCTATTCAAGAAACAACTTTTTAGATTTCCAATTGAATTAGTCTCATTTTCTTTAGACTAAAAACAATTTTATTAATTAATATATTTATCTTGTCTTTATTTTATTATTATTGAATTCACTAAACTTTATTTTCGAAGTGTTGAAAAGAAGCGTCTTTAATTAAATTGGGATAGTATTTTAAAATTTATTTTACATCTTTAAGAAAGAAATTTACGTAACACGACATTATCAAGATGTGCAAAGACGAACTACTGCCCCTAAATTGTCAATGATGACGCATTTGAACTTTTACAACTTTTGGATCTAAATTTGATGTGACGCATACTTTGGAATAAAATGCAAATGGAGACATTAATTTTAGACACTATCTAACTTTGTGAATGAACACTCCACTTTGTTCAGAGGAGGGAAGTCTTCACTTACTCAATCAATTGTTAGTTTCAAAATATTTCTCGTACACGTGAGGGCAAGCGGTAACTAATCCGTAGGTCTAGGCCGGATGAGAGTTTCAGGAATATAGGGCCGCATGCGGTAGAACCAGTCATTATAAAAATTTTACCCAAACACAGTTTTTGCCTACAAGGATAGCGCCGTTGGTAACGGAGGGGCAGATCTTGCTACAATGAGCCTGGGTTCAAATCTTACTGCTGTCGTGTAGTTGCTTTCATCTCTCAGGCTCAAGCGTGTGGCATTGGGAGATGGACTTCTGGCGGCCAGTGAGTTAAGGCCTCCCCTTAACGGGCTACTGTATATCCTAATTGAGTCTCCTCACATAATGTCGGGCTGGAGTGTGGGGGCCGCTAAGGCGATGGAATTGCCTTTTTGTAGTTGCTTTCATCTTTCAGGCTCAAGTGTAAGACCTTGGAAAATGGGCTTCTGGCAACTAGTGAGTAAAGACTTCTCCTTAATGGTTACTGTATATCCTGATTGAGTCCCCTCACATGATATCGGGTCGGATTAAGCGGCCGCTAAGGCGACTAACCACCTTTTTTGCTGCAGTGAATGACACGAACTGGAACATGGTGCCATTTACGAAAAGGATGGGCCACCGAATTGAAGTGTGTACTACGTGTTCAGTTTTCCAAATTTAAACCTTGTTTCGGGAGCTGCAATTTGATAATTCCAATAATGATTTAACTTCATACCTCTTTCCTTTAATATGTGTAATTTGGGGAATTGAATAAAGAAAGGGGTAAAATTGTCATCTCGTATTCAGTTTTTGGTACAGTTTTCCATGCAGATACAAATACTACTCCTAACATATTTTAAGCAATAGTCCCAAGATAAACTGAGTCACATTTTTTTTTTTTGAATGTTCGGTTAAGTGAATCATTTTTTTTTAGTAAAAAAATCATCTCTCTTATTTTATTCTTCATCTATTTTATTCTATATTTATTTCTCTATTTATTTAATGAAAAGTGCTGAGTCTTCTATGATTTCAAGGACTAGCAAGAAATATAAACGGAAAACTGAACAATTTGAAATGTCAAAAATTAGTGCCATTTCTTCTTGTTTGTTTGAAGGTGAATACATTTTTCTTTCTGAGATATATTCTACTCTAAATGACACATTTCTAAATATAGAAACATCCACAAAGTATAGCAAGTCAGAATTCCTGGCACTTTTTCAAGATTGCGAGTAAGGAATGTAGTGTTTTCTTCTAATAGATTGACATTGCAGGTGTGTTTAACTGTCTTAGAATACATAATTCCTGCAAATTGCAATCGAAAGGCATAGAGTTTATTTGTCTCAAAATCTTGCATCTACGAATAATTATCGAGAATAAAAGTAATAAGGTCAGTTCCTTATACTTTAGCAGTATAAACACTTTACATGCTATTGATAAACAATAGACGAGCATTGGATCACAGGCCGGTCGATCCCTCAGGCTCAAGGTGCATTACACATGATTGATAATCAATTGTCACCCTTCCTCATCCTCTACAAGAGACAGTACAATAACTGGACCTTCATCTTCTCCATACATTCAAAAATCCACTGACTTCCACCTTCAAAAGATAAAATCACTCAGCTGCGCACCTTTCTTGTCCCTGACGTTTTTATTCTTTAAAATATAGGCGTTATCTTCAACATTTGCGTTCAAACAGTTCATCCGATGCCTGAGAAATCAATATTGTTTTATCAGAAGCTGAAAACTCTGAGATAAAACATGTTGGCAATATTAGTAGCAAGCAATCACAAACCACTCAAAGTGATCTTCACAGCAGATAGAGTTCACAATGATTGATAGTCCAGCAGGTTTCCTACAAGCAAAATTGCATTTGTCAGTATTCAATCCTTTAAAGATGGCTAGAGATCACGACGAGAGCCTGAGAGAAATATTACAAGTTAATCTTATGCTTTTGGGTTAGGCATATATGATCCTGAAATGAAATTGGAGGGAATCATGAAATCAGACATAAACATGTTTTTCCTTATATCTCTTGGGAGTCAATTCCATGATTTGACAATTTTCTTTTACATTGTGGGATGATGAATACGATCTGAAACTAGAGGTTGAAGGCGACCTTTCCCAGATTCAGGAAACTCAAAGCAGATAACAAGTTTATCACAAGGGAATCAATTCGTAAAACATTTGTTTCTTGCAAAGAGTGGTAACGTGAAACAAGAAACGAAGGAGCTTATGCAAATATGCAGCAGGTTTGGTTGGAGCATCACTTACCACGTTGCGGAGTACATATCATAGAACTTGTCAAAAGCTTTATCAAAACAATAATGACAAGCTAAGAGATCCTTGATACTAGTCACCCGGCAAGTTGACTTACAACATTTAACCTGTGATGAAAAAAAGAGTTAATAACTAGTAGCGGTCATCCAAGCAAAAAAAAAAAAGGAAAAAGAAAAGAAAAGAAAGAAAGATGAGCAGCAAAAGAAACACATAGAGTAGTGCAACTATTTTTTTTGTCTAAAATAGCTGTGTTCTTTCCATCCTCTTAGCCTGTAGTAACACTATGAGCCATAAACTAAAGATAAAGCGTCGTACAATCTCTGTCCGCAATTCAAGCAGAAAGGTGAATTGTGTTATGGTGATATTAATCATCAGCTATTTCATACTCTCTCCGTCCTTTAACGGTAGCAACTTTTGAAATAGCACAGTTTTAATGCACAATTGGTAAAGTAAGAGATAGATAGATAGAAAAAGTGATTGAAGGATTGTTAGTGGAGAATGGATCCCACCTCATTAGGAAGAAAAAAGTTTCCTAAACTAGAAAGTGCATAATTTTATGGGACGGATAAAATTGGAAATAGTTGCTATTTTTAAAATACAGGGGGAGTACAAGGTTAAATTTCTAAGACGGTTAAGTCCTTATTTCTTTTCCGTTCTTCCCGTTATATGAGTGTTCCGGCGAAATTACTAGATTCAGTTCCATATATTCACACCATATTGCACCAATAAATGGCAAGAAAAGAAGATATTGACTAGAAATTTATCAGCATGTGTTTCTCATTCACTTCATTATAAAACATTAACTTTATGTGTGTGCGCCTCATTTACTTGATATTTGATAAGATCAAATTATATGCACAAACTCCTCTAAAATCATGCAAATGTGGTGCACTGGCAATATTCTACAAGCATGATTTCCATAGCAACCATAAACATAAATAGATACAAATTAGATTTGCATAGCTTCTGATAGAGAATTCCTAGATCTCTCAACCCCAGCATGATGGAACTCACCCTCCAAGATACCCAAACTGATTCTCAGAAAAATTTAAAAAAGTAAAATAAATTCTTACCAGACGGTTAAGTTTATACGAATAAAATTGTTGATGTATTGGATTTTCTGTGATGTGTTCAGCCAGATGACCTGCACTGAAAACTCAAGGCCATCACTCATTCTCTTCAAGTAATACATATAGAAAATAATTTGTGGAAGCTGTAAAGATGAAAAAGGCCATCAAACAAATCACGTGAGCCCTTGACGATGAGTATGAGTAATTCTTATAAATAATTGAAAATATAGCAGATACGGGTTCATATTCTCCATATTGATTGATTGTACCATGGGTTGAAATAATTGCAGAATAGCTAGAACAAAACAATATGCAAGAATGAGGAATGAGAGGTAGTAAAATTGGCTTCCATCAATCAGTTTGATTAAAATAAACACGTCTAAATTTATAAAAAGAAGTGAGAAGCCTATTAATAGATGACCGAGAGAATGATGCATTTTTGTTTCTCATACCAGGTGAAAATATAGGAAAGCACAACTGATGAATATTACCAGACAGATTAAGATGATATATGTATATTCCCATACCTAGAGAACTATTGCTAATATTCTTCTGCATTCTTCAACTAGTCAAGATGTACTCCCTCCGTCCACGAATAAGAGTCCCGTTCACTTTTTTGCACTTGTTTTGTAAAAATAATAATAAATAGTTAAAGTGGAGAAATGATAAAGTAAGATAGAGAATAATGTAGACAAGACTCTTATTTACATTATTCTCTATCTTACTTTATCATTTCTCCACTTTAACTATTTATAATTATTTTCACAAAACAAGTGCAAAAAAGTGAACGGGACTCTTATTCGTGGACGGAGGGAGTATATACTAATGATGAAAAGAACCTTGTTTATCATCCAGTGCAATAAAGAAATATTAATGCACACCAACCAAGTTGATCCACGACATTTGTTGAATAAAGAGAAGAGATTGGAACAAGTTAAAGAGCTTACCAATCACAAAAGTTATTCTTACAGCCTAGACAAGCAGCCAAAGTGGTTGATCCACGACATGTGTTACACCTTGCGTTCAAGAAATTCTTCCCAATTTGGTGGCATCTGCAGATACAGACAGCATGTCATATGTATCATTCAAACTCAATTCTAAGTTTCTAACTATCTAACGAAAATATATAATCAGCTAGTTCAGCGTGCTTCCTCATAGACACTGAAAACCAGTGGTTTCTCTGTTTATTTTCCTATTCTAGCTAAAATAATCGAGATGCAAGTAGAATTGTCAAGCCACTTTTTCATTTTATATGATAAATGGTATGATGTGAAGATCTCTGGTACACAATTGGTGTCCTACTCAGCGTCGTATTCGATTTTCAAGTTATGTAACCAAAAAATATTAAATAATGTAGTATAATTTTAACAAACATTCCAAACTCAGAAAAATGGACACAGTTTTACAATGGACACTAATTGTGGACTGGGAAATTTCATCTCAAATTTCATGTACTACTAGATTGCATGCGGTCCAGCTTATAAGATAAAGACTTTTCATGCTGACCATTCACCTAGACATGTGTCAACTTAATCAGATGTCATAGACATTGGCAGAAGAAAAGGTGTGTTGTGAGTTTGCAACAAGCCCTACTTCACATCCAGAAAGTAAGGACAACAGAAGAAATTTTATCAACAGAACATGAGAGCAAATTATGCACACAAGGACCTTCTGTACAAATCAAGAAGATCTCTGGATACTGTATTGGATCTGTTTTGTACCATAGCAACCTGCAAAGAAACATTCCATGATTAATAAAATGCTCAAACAAAAAGTTATGATTTCAATCATGAGAAAAGAACTGGTTGCATGCCTCGCCTGCTCGACAGGATTCACTAGATGTCAACATCAAGCAGTCTTCTGGAAGATGCCCAGGCTTCTTGCACTTCCAACTACAACAGAGAAAATTTCCCAGTATGAGATCCAGACTCAATAGAAGTTCAACATCTGAGTCTTGGCGAATCGGACATTAACTGCTTGCATATTTTCACAAAAGCGCATAAATAGCTGATTATACCATTCATAAGTGCAAAGCCCAGATATCTTCTTTGACCAGCGATGCCTATCATAATCCCATGTGTCCCCTCCAGATTCAGGCACCTCCAATGTACATCGACGTGTAGATAATGGCACAACTTGGAGTTGCTCACCTTGGGGGCCCTGGAAGTAGGTTTTAAGTCAAAACTCGAAAGGAAGATAATGAAACAAAATAATGAGTGTATTGTTAGACCAAGAGAAAGAAGAACCTTTTGGAACTTAATCCTCTGAAGAAGTTGAGCTTTGCACTCCATGCTGCATATATCGTCATCAGTCTACAATGACAAAAGATCACAAACTTAATCAGGTACTAAAAGTTATTCCAAGAGGACACAAAAGCAAAGTAAAATCCTAGATGCCTCACCTCATTGCATATGTACTCCCCATAATTTCCACATATAACGCATACAGGTTCTCCTGGAGCAGGATACCTCTGTTCATATTGTGTCTTGATATGATCAGCTTCCTCTGTGCTAGCTAAGAAAGTCAGAGATCAATTAATTAGTGGTCCACATAAGAGATCAATAACTCATTATGAGCAATACTGCATTGATTTTGTCCCCATATGCACAAGTTTTAGCAGGAAATAGTTTAGATTACAGTAAGTTATTGACATATGAACTTGTTAGTGCCTTGAATTATGTGTCTCTTTACGTTTCTCATTGTCTCGATTACACAATTGCTCTATTCTGTCACAACAGAACTTTCACACCAACTCCAGAAATAGTAAATTCACTTGACTATAGAACTTTTAATTGCATAGAGAAAAAAACCAGGCACCAGCACATTATATATGTATCTGATAGTCATTTCAGAGGTCTCAAGGATTCAGGTTTCACCAATTCCAATGCACAGTACATTCACTTGCTCAATCACTAAAGCAAAATAAATGGTTTCCTTGCTATAGAAAGAACTTCTACATAAATAATAAGCAGCAAAATTGATCTCCTCATGGTCTACTAATGAACTCAACAGATCTTATCACCTCAAGATACAGCATATTAACCATCATCTGCCTAGAGAATTGTCCTGAAATTAGGAGATCTAAATTTTATGGGAAAAATATTCATGTGACTGAATTGGTAAAGACCAATGATCATTTAAATTAGAAATTCATTCTGGTGATGCTAATAAATTTCAGGTTTAGCATTATTACTCAGTAAACAATCTTATAAGCTGCATTTCGATCTACATCTTTTATTTCATATCAGATTCACATGTAGTTCAATACTGTTAAATCTGTTCAGGATTTGCTTCTAACCAGAAACTGGAAAGTACTGCATTTCACTGCTAGGATTGGAGGGCTCTTGCGAAACATTTGAAGTACCTCGGTCCTCTTTACAATCAGAAGAACTACTTTCATCGCCTGCACATTTGAACATTCCTTATGGAGATTACAATACATGTTTCTAAGTTGCAAAAATGCAAGTGCACTTATACAAATAAGAGGAAGCTACTAACTTGCTCAAAGTATACGTAATAAAAGAAATAACATAAAATTCCGGCACAGAACTAGTAAAATCTTAACAAGTTCTAGAAATTTTTTCATAATTCACATGTCAATTAAAACATCATAGTGGTGCTGGTGCAAAACGGTTTTTCAGGATCCATGACACCACTTTACCATAAATCACGCAGATTCCTAAACTTGCATAAATGTTCATGGCATGCATAATGCTAATTCAGGGCAACTTAGATACCTCGACCAAATTCAGTCTGAAAGCAAATCAAAGATATCATGCCGAGTTTTTTTGTTGCTAGCTAAGTGATCTAGTGGTTCTTGCTCTCAATGAACTATGGAATAGAAGTGTGAATATAGCCAATAGTATTTTTTATTACTCTGGTACCAGCAAAATGACCCAATTAAGATATTTAGCATCATACGTAGAAATCAGACTCTCAAATGTAGAATTGGGAAGAACAAACTTACTCTCGTAACCCACTAACTTTAAAGCTGAGCTTGAATTTTCCTGTAAAGAAAAAATCTCATCAATTTGCAATTAGAACCAAACAGAAGAAAAAAGGATACACAAAATCAGCAGAAGTAAAATAGACAGTTGACATCACCAGCACATCAGCAGTTAACTGTTGGTATGGTTGGGATGCATTAGCTTCGTCCCTGTTCATCCAGAAGTAATTAATTTAATAGCAACAACACGAAATTAAACAACTAAAATGAAAGATTGACCACAATCAATACAACAATCAGCATTTTCATCAACAAACAATCCATTCATGAGATCATGATGGTAGCAAAATTAACCAATAAACTGACCTCCGTTTTTCAATGTACTCCTGGTGGGACATGGGGCCATCATATTCTTTAACGACAACTGACTGAGGCGGCGGCGGCAGCGGCCTCGGCTCACGCCGTCGCTTTCTTTGCGGAGTGGTGAGTGGCTCTTCCGAAGGAGTATTGCCGGTGACAATATTGTAAGCTGAAAATTGAAGAAGAATCAATCAATAGAATGATAGAAACAGAGGAAGGTGAAAGTTGTGGAATTGGAAGTTACAGTTGAGATTTTGAAGGACGGAATTTAGGTTTAATTTCTTGTTGTACGCATATGAGGGATTCTTGTAGAAATTCGACGGAGTCGCCATTCATCCGACGCACCAACGGCTTCAGATTCGGAAGAACAATTAGTTTATACACGAGTACAACTGTACAATCCTTAATAAAAAAAATAAAATAAAATAAATTGTCTAAAATGTCACAAACAATAGATAAAGTTTGGTTTTTTCCCATAAATTATAAAAGTTGCACCTAAAGTAATAAACTTTATCGGATCGTGCAAATTTCCCAAACTACCCGACTTGACGACATATTTCAGTTAATGACTTATCCCAAGTGGCGTGCCGGAGGCGTGACTTGGCAAAATTACTGAACTCAGGTAATAAAACCTCTTTTTGGCTAATTTCGAAAGCGCAACCCCCATTCAATCGACGGAAAATATAATCGACAAGAGTGAAATCGTCGACAAACGGTTTAGGGATGAAATCGACAATGTGTAAAGAAGGTTCAATAATAAAAAAAACATAAAACGACGTCGTTTTGTGTCCAGTCAGAAATTTGGTCAAGTCACACCTCCGGCATGCCACGTGGGATAAGTTTTTAATGGAAATATATCGTCAGGTCGGGTAGTTTGGGAAATTTGCATGATCCGATACAGTTTAAATATGAAAATTTTTTAATCAATTATACACCGTTAATTTGCATACACGCTCAATGTTACTTTCATTATCTTTTCCCTCTCTCATGTATTTCCTACGTTCCACAATATGAATCACACTTTTCCATTTTGGTCCGTGCTATAATAAAAATCAAACTTCATTTTTATCATAGCAGTAAGTAGGTTGCACATTCCACTAACCTACTCCACTCACATTATATTATACAACCAATATACAAATTGAATTTCATATTCCATTAAGGGCATCCACAATGGGGCGGACTATACGACGCCCTAAGCCTCGCCTTATGCACCGCCATATCAGCATTTTATCCTCCAACTCTTCCACCTGTAATGAGGCGGACTATAGCCCGCCCTAAGCCCCGCCCTAAGCATTTTACTTATTATTTGAATATTTAAACACTACAAAAATTCATTAATCCTATTTTTTTATATTTGCAAATATATCAATTAGCAAGAATAAAAATATAAAAGCACCACAAATTAAAGGCATATATTATTGTCAGTATTTATTTTCTATTTTTTATATTTTATGCTTGCAAATATGGAAATCGTCGAAATTCATTATTGAATTTAGAGAGAAATTGAGATGGGGAAGAGAGTAATGTGAAATGTGTGAAATGAAGTAAAAAATTGGTGATATATATAGAAGAAAATATAAAAAAAAAAAAGAAAAAAAAGAGAGAAAAGTGTGTCCATAGTCCGCCCTATAATCCGTCCCCCCTGCAATGGGGCGGACTATAGGCCGGACTATGCAAAAATGTGTGCATAGTCCGCGGACGATGCATAGTCCGCGGACTAAGGAATGGGCTTAGGGCGGGTTGCTGCAATAGAGGACTAAGGGGCGGACGATGCATCGTCCGTCCCATTGTGGATGCTCTAATAATACTTTAGTTATTTTGTCTTTTTACTTTTCTGGACGAGGAAGTATCATTTTTAATTTTAATATTTTTGATACTAGTATATAAAAAAAGATTTTTTTTTAAATTGACAGTAAAATTAATTATTATAAATTAATTTTCAATATAAAATATTAAAAAAAATTATTCATAGTACTCCCTCCGTTTCATAATATATGTCACACTTTTTTTTAGTTTGTCCCACAAAAGATCACATTTCCATTTTTAGAAAAAATTCTCTCTTATATTAGTATAAAAATTATTTCACTCTATTTAACCCACAAAATAAAACTTCCTAAAATCTCGTACGGTACGTAATCAGTGCATACGTCTAATTTGTGAAATGTAGACCAATAGCTAATTGCGAGATTTTAGACCAATATCCAGAAAACCTTCCTTTTACTTTCATAACTTATTCTCCGTATAAGAAATATACTCCCTCCATTTTGTCATAGTTGAGTCATTTTTTCAATTCGGGAAGTTTATTTATAGTTGAGTCATTTCTATATATGGTAACTTTTTTCTCTTTTTTACTTTACTTTCTCTTACTTTATTCTCTCTATTTTATTCACTTTATATTTTATTCTCTCTATCGTTTCCTCTCTTTTACTTTTTTATCTATTTAGGAAGTATTCGGTTTGCAAGACTAAATCTCATGATTAAATATGTATCATGTTTGGTTTCTAAGATTGACCCCCACAACTTAATCCTGGATAGTCTCATGATAATTAGTCATAGCTTCCCCCTCCAACTAAAATAATCACACAACTTAATTCTAGATGGATAGTCCTATGATAATTAGTCATAGCAACCGAACGTCACCTTATTTAGTACACCCAATATTCATTTTTAAAACTCCGTGCCAAAAAGTTTCCCCTCAACTATGGCGAAATGGAGAGGGAGTATATATATATTTTTTTATCCTTTTGCGAAATTTAACCAGAAGCCCTAATTTGATTTGTTTATAGCAACGATTTTCCTTCCAAATTCCGTTGAGCGATCATGGGAGGTCACGGTGGATTGAACATCCTCCCGCAGAAGAAGTGGAATGTCTACAACTTCGATAATCGGGAGAAGGTCCGCCTCGACGAGGTAGCCGCCGCCAAGGAGGAACAGCTCAAGCGCGAGCAATCTCGCCGCCGCGACACCGAGCTTCGCCTCGAGAAGCTCCGTCAGGCTCGTGGCCTACCCAGCCAACATCCACCCGAAGCCGACGAAAAACCCTCTGTCGAAACTGCACCCGCTCCTGCCCCTGCCCCTGCTCCTGCTCCTGCTCCTGCTCCTGCTCCTGCTCCTGCTGTATCAATTGCCGAGCCCTCAAATTCGGCGTCTGATTCAAAGCACATTAATTTGTTCGAAGGAATCAGGATTTTCGACCCGATCAAGCCCGGCGATGAGAAGAAAAGTGAAAAGAGAAGCAGATTTGCGAGGGATGATGATAAGAATAAGAGGCTGAAGAAGGAGGAGGTTAGGGTTGTGGGGCCGGAGGATGAGAATCATAAATTTGGGTACGGAGTTGCTGGGAAAGGCGTTAAATTGCCGTGGTATATGGCGAAGAGGGTTGCTGATGGGGACGACGACGACGGTGATGAAGAACAGAGGCGTAAGGAGAAGAAGAGGAGCTCTGGTGGTGGTAAAAAAACAATTGAGGAGTTGAGGGAGGAGAGGCTGAATAGAGAGAGGAAGGAGAAGGAGAGAGAAAGGGCTTTGTTGATGATGAAGCATAAGAAAGATGGGGGTTTTTCTTCCCGGAGGAGATGAGGTAATTTCTTGCAAATTTGGATTAGCAGAGTATTGAATTTTCTATTTATCTGTTCAGCATTTGAATGTTGGGATGGGGGTTTTCAGTAGCAAGATTTTAGATTCTGATTGGTGGAGATGCATTAAGTAGAATGCCTAATTTGTTAATTCGTCAGGTGCAAGCATGCTGTTCTTGATCATAAAACACTCTATTTAAATACGACTTAAGGACTATGTTTATATGCTGAGTGATTGAGAAGCTTATATGCCATGGTGTTGATACATTGTGTAGCATAGTGTAGCTGGCATGATTTGTTTGAATAACTACTGATATAGGAGTGAATACCCCTATGCTGAAAAATCTTTGTATTTTCTTGTTACTGTGTATTTGCTGGTGCTATGTTTGGACTCTAAAGACTTTGCATAATGTATAAGTTCAATCCTGGAGCAGTGTCTGGTGTTATCGTGTTATGGTTTTTGTGTTTTTATTTGCCTGTGAAATTTGTGTATGTGCTTTAGAGCCGAGCAGCATTTGTGCTGTAGCAGGTGTTTGATTTTTTATTTAGGATATACTTCTTCAATATTTACATTAATTATTTATACTAGAAAATTAGTACTAGTTTATATACTTCCAGGAATTTCCACACATCAAGTCATTCCTACAGTAAATGCTTACTATTGCAGAGATGCTGGTAATTTGGACACAGATGTATACAATCTTACATAAACGCAACAGCTCTGAATCCATTTAAAAATAATTATTAGGGTAGATAAACTACCAGCTGCTTATAATTAATTTGGTTAGGGTTAATTACTAAAGTTGGTTATTGGTTTATGTGCGTGTAACATGCAATTAATATCAGGCCAAAAGTGTATGGATGAAATCAATGCTGCTTAATCCCTTCCATTAATCCATTGCTCCCTCTATCCCACTGTGAGTGGAGCATTTCTTATTCGACAAGGGATTTTTATGTAGTTTTGTTTTGTGAGTTAAGTGAAGGTGAATAAAGTGGAGATAATGATGTTTCCATTTTCGGAATTTTGATAGAGGTCAAGCTAATGATCTCCATTATCTCTTGAGATTATTTTCATTATTATGGAGATTGTTGAAAGATTACTTTAAATGGCAAGGATTTGATTCCTTGTTTGTGTATATGTTGATTCACTTTCCTAGATTAGAGTTCGTAGGATCCCTATAAATAGCTCCTCTTAAGAAGAGCTAGATATCTCGGAAAATAAAGTTTTTTAGGACGGTATCAACCATAGGCAGTTTCGAAGGATTATCTTGGGCCTCTTTGGTGGATTGTTCTTCTTTTGATATTAAATTCCAGTTCTTGTTTTATTTCCGCCTTCACTCCATTTCAAAATGTGTTAATTAGAGTGGGACTTTCAAAAAAGCAAAATGTGTCAATCAGGATGGGATGGAGGGGGTATTTAATTTCATTCTCTCTAATATCACAAGGCACACTTTATTTTATTTCTATTGAAATGGTTTATATTTACACATGACTGTTCTTTGTACTAGCAATAAATAATAGTTGTCACAATCTCACAAATCAAGAATAGGCAGCACAGCTTGATTTGACATGGCTTATTCGGGAAAGCAAGTTCTTCTATTTGCTGCGAATCTCTCTCTTATGTGATGTTTTAGATCTTTTATCTTAGGATGCCTTCAGCCTTGGTTAAGTGCTCTTCTTTTTCCAGTTCCAGGTTATGGCAGGTGATGCAAATCTGGGGTGTATTCACTCTTATTTCACAAGATGGCAGGTTGTGCAGCTAACGTCATGTATTCATGGAACAATTGAAACAGCGAGAGCCTTCTTGTACGGGATCCAAGAAATTTACATTCGACATCTATGCATATAAGTATAACAAGTCATTGTCAAGGGAGAAGTGCAGTAAGCAGCCAGTGGGCAGAAGAAACTACAAAATTCTTCAGTGGCAAGTTGTGTGCTCGGGTTCTTGGTTCAATCATTTGGCCTCGTTCGAGCAATTAGAGCCGGCATGTACATCATGATAATTTCTGGTTTGCATATCATAGTCCACTCAAAACCATTTCCTTAACATTGTTATTTTCAGCCTAAGTACTCAAAAGAGAAAATATCAATGGTTTAAAATGAGATTAAGTACTCAAAAGCATTGTTATTTTCCCGTCATTCACCAATAATTATCATCTCTTCTACTTCAGGGAAATGGTTTTAAAGATTAGACTATTTGGTGAATATATTAAAATTGAATAATTAAACTAATTTTCATAATTTTCATATAGAGATGGAGTGTTAAATTATGATCTCTTGCAACTAATTTTACTTCTTTGTATTACCATCAGAGATAATAATACAACAGAAGTCGAGGTTTTTGGGTACTGTCACTAGTCCACCATTTAAATAACTATTATAAATAGCATCAAGGTGCATGACCTCAAGACTTGGCATTAAAAAACAAAAATTAACCACCTTTATTGCATCCTGAAATGTAGAAGCTATTTTCTTCATTGTACGCCGAGAAAGATTATTATTCTGAGAGAGAGTTCTTTTGTTCCTCTTTAATTTGTTAAGCCATGAGCGCAAAGCGTATGCGCGAAATGATAGCTAGAGGAATGGGCAGACATGAGAATGTCTGCCCTCGTGGGCACGTTCCTCTCTGGGTGGGTCAAGTCTAATCGAACGTCCAGAATTTGACTCACGTCGTTGCTTCTCTTTTTAATGGCAGTGTTGGCGCTTCCGCATGGTTAGTATCATGACATAGAATGGTGTAGTTTATTTCACGTCATATGAAAAATAAAAAGGAAAGCATTCCACGAGCCACATCAAGATTCCAGAAAAAAGAAAAAAATTAAGCAAGGGACATTTCTTATACAATGCTAATAGTTTGAAATCTAATTACATACTTAAGCACAGTATACAGTGGAAATTATTTGGAATTTAGAGTTATATGTATATACCCTTTCCTTTGATGAAGAACAAAAGCAGATACAAGCACTTGGATTTGGACAAGCCAACAAGAACTAAAAATCATGGAAACACAGACATATTTTCACCTTTCCATTTTCACTTCACATATATAACACGAATCATCCGACGGGAACTTGAGTTTCAAGGCCGGATCTGCTTCTCTTACGCTGGAAAACAACTGTAAAGAAATGAAGACAGATATAGACGAGAGTCTTGACTACCCAATCCTCAACTGAATCCGAAACCAGCCTCTTTGCCATCTTTATTACAAAAAATGTCACCACAAACATCCAACTCCTGCACGGAAAAGACGTTAGATCATCACTGATGTACAAAACTAGAATCGTGCATGGTTGGCAGACAACAGATGATTTATTCACCATATCACTGGGAGTATCCTCATGATGAGGTACAAAAAGATCAAACTCAGAAACAGAACAGAGATGGCCTTCATGTACAGATTGTCACCAAGCCACCCAAGCTGCATCACATGTAACATGGAGATAAGATAAGTATTAAGACAAATGTACACAAAACATCGAAGAAAATATTTACAGAGAAGCGAACTAACCTTAGTACTATTCGAACTTCTTTTTTTCAAGATTTGTCCATTTATTGAAGAGCCTCCTCCTGATCTTTGCTGCTGTTGAGGAAGAACATATACAACCCTCAATTTGTAATCTCCAACGGCATGTGCTCTGTTGTTGAACTATAAGAAAGAAAATGGCAATCCAAATGTCTATAATATATCATCAAACTCTAAAAAATTTAGATAAGAGTTACTTGGAAAAGACACAGATTTCTACAAGTAGAGATGTTAGTTAATTACCAGTTTCTGTGTTCTAGCTACTGTGTCATCAGGACTTGCTAGAACACTCTTTATCAGAAACTTATCCTTGCACTCCATGTTTGGAGGGACCTCCTCTGGAGCGCGCATAATAACTGCAAAACACTCAAACTAGAAATAACAAAAGGAAAAGGTCTGTAAAGGAACAACAACATTCGACATGCGTTTCAAATGTACTTTCCAACAATTCCTTGCTTCGGAAATTGCCTCTTTTTGGGTCAAAATCAACATTTTTTCTGCTTTCGTTTCTCAAAGTAGGAACTTAACAGTTACAGATTTGAAATCCTGAGGTCCATTACAATATAATCAACCAAGAAGGGAAAGTTCTTAATCGAAACATGATTGTGGTATTAATTTAAACCAAAATTAAGACTAAACTTCTCTATATATATTATCTAAAATATAAAAATGAACATGTTTAATTTATGGTGCACCTTCAACGTGACAAGTTGTTCCAGGTGAAAGAATTCCATTATTTGGTTTAACAAAGTACTTTTCTGGACTTGTAGTCATAACCTGACAAATATTATGAAACTGAGACATATATACATACATATAGTAGTAGTAGTTACTCCCTCCGTCCCAACTTAATTGTCACACTTCATTTTTTTTAAACCATAAATGACAAGTAGGTCTCACGTTCCACTAACTCACTTCACTCATATTTTATTATAAAATCAATATAAGAATATGAGTCTCACGTTCCACTAACTTCTCCAACCGACTTTTCTTTATCTTTCTTAAAACCCGTGCCCACTCCAAGAGTGACAATTAAGTTAGGTCGGAGGGAGTATTATAATGGAAATGAAAGAAATCCAAATTTGATTTTTACCTTAAAAGCAACATGCCTTGAGGAGTTGCTACACAATCGAATCCCGCAAGATGCATTTTTCATTAACTCAACTGAGCAAACCAAAACACACAAACAAAAATCAACAATTCAAGAAACTGAAAAAATCAAATTAATTAAACAGCAAAGCATAAAATGGAATTACTGACAGCAGAAGGTGAGCTCTTGAGGTTCGATTAGGAGAAGCTTTTCGGAGATGGACATTTTTGAGCAACGACTTGCAGAAAAATAATTAGCAGTTGAAATGAAATGAATTGGCAAAAGTCTATATAAATTAATCAAAGTCAAGAAACTGGGACATGATTGGCTAGTTGCAAGCTAGAGAAGAGAATATGGCGCCAACGACTAAATTAATAGTCCCTCCGTTTCATGTTAATAGACTCATTTTATTATTTTGAGAAGTTCCAAGATAATTGAGTAGTTTCTATTTTTGACAAAAAGTAACTCTCTTTTACTTTATTATCTTTTTATCTCGCTTACTATATTCATCATCCATTTAACACACTATTCTTAAACTCCGTGCCAAAAAGAAATGCGTCTATTATCAACGAATAGAGGGAGTACTGCTAATACCTCTAGCTGGACTATAAGGGTTCGTTTGATAAGAAAGACGAGATATAACAAGAATTGTTAAATAAGATAAGAAATGCGGGCTTCGTGTCAAGATAAGCTCGGTTGAAGGTTTTTTCGTTGTTGTTTGGTAGACAAGAAATTATCTAGATTTTGTATTAATAAATCATAATAAATGAGGTAGAAATGCTATCCGACCAAATTTGTGAGATACATATCTTTGTATTTTAAGGAAAAATTTGCGGGCTCGGATGGGCCATAGAGAAAACCACGGGCTGACATAATAGGTTAACTATGATATCAAACACTTAGAAATAGTCATACAAGTATCTATATCTAGGCATTACTAACTTATTAAACGAGCCATAAGAATATTTTAACTTGTATTACACATCCATGACTTTTTTAGTATAATTCTTACCTAACTTGTTTATTTTATGTATATCTGATTCAAATTAGACCAATTTAAAAATTTAAAATTCTACTTCCTTTGTCCGTCATTATTTGTTACTCCCTAGTTTTCTTTGTTGTTCGTCAATACTTATCACACTTACATGCATTTTACTATTTGAATAATAGGCTTCACAATACACTAATTTATTCTTTTCACATTTATTATAAAATTAATATATAAAAGTAGAATTCAGGTTCCACTTGACTTTGTTTTTAACCCAATTTGGATGTTACCTTTCTGTTGCGAGCTGGAGTAATTGAGGAGAAAGAGATTTGGACCATTTCTACGAGCCTCTATGGTCTAGTTGATTTAGGAAGCAACACATGCATAAGATGGAATGGGACATGGTTTGTTGTCTTGAGATGCATGTGTTTGATGGAATGGCCATAACCCCTGAACAGCCTAGGGAATTAATTTTTTATCATTCTCTGAAAAATAATTAGTTGATCAACTCATTCTTTTTTTTTTTTAATAATATTATAAGCAATATTATAATTAGATGTCAAGTCACACCTCTGGCGCCACGTAGGATAAGTTTGTGTCGAAAATTTATCGAGTCGGATTAAATAGAATTTTTACACAATCTAATAAAATTCATAACTTTTCATACAACATTTAAAATTCAAAAAGACTAAACTATTTTAAAAATTTATGACTTTATATACAATTTGCACGTTCTAAAACAAACCCAAGTTTAAATATTTTAGCCCCACATGCCACAACATCAGACGATAAATTCTTTTTCATGTTTCACTCCCTTCTTTAGTTTACTTTTTTATTCTTCACATTTATTTATATTTTTTAAATCAAGAGTCGTCCAGATTTTAATTCTTAGAATATTAAGTTTGCAGTCATTATAATTTCAATCACTATCTTTAATTTAATACTCACACCATTCCGCAAAATATATCACATTTGTGGAATGATACGAAATTTTAAGAGCTTTTATTTTGTATGTTATATAGAGAGATAAAATATAACTTTTATATTAATATAAGAGAGAACTTTTTTAAAAAAATGAAAATATGACATTTTTTTGGGACAAACTAAAAAAAAAATGTAACGTACGGAGGGAGTAGTATTTTCACGGACGAAATGAAAACAGTTCTTATTTTAAAGGACAAATAAAATATTTCTCTATTTTCATCATAACTTGTTTTCAAATTTCAAATAGTATAATATTAGTTCTTCTAAATTTGAGTGCGTATTTTTATTTATTGGTTTGATTCGATTTTTAAAAATTAAACCAAACAATAAATCAAATTATATACTAGTATACAATAATTTTATTACTATTATTTTAAATATTTTAATAATACTAGTATTATACTCCCTCCGTTTTTTAAAAATAGCAACTTTTATCATTTTAGTCCGTTCTTTAAAAATAACAACTTTCAAATTTTCTAATTTTGGAAATCTTTACACCCTTATATATCGATTTATTTACCATTTATGCCATTTACACCTCCCTAATAAAGTGGGTCCATAACCCACTAATATTAATTCAATTACTTTTTTTTTTCTCTCTCTCCTACTTTACAAAATTTTTTTTCTCTCTTACTTTACCAATTTTTCCCTCTATCTCTCTTACTTTACCAAATTGTGCATTAAAACCCGTGCCGTTTCAAATGTCCTTATTTTTAAAAAACGGAGGGAGTATATGAATTTCAGCACCGGCAAATTAATTTTTCTGGTTCTGTCCCTGCTTGTTAAATTCATATTTAGCGGTTTTTATTTTGTTTTATATATTTTGTTTAATTTTAATAAATGTATAAAATAAATGAAACGAGCTTTGAATTATAAGAATAAATAGAATCAAACAAAATATGTAATCTATATGTCCCATAGAAATAGTCCATATCCATTTATAGAAATCTTTTTCTCCCTCATTTTTACTTTATCATTTATGGGTGCCACCATCCACTACAAATTTCCAATTACACATTAAAATCCATGCCAACTCCAAATGACATATTTCTATGGGACAGAGGGAGTATAAAAAATCAACTTTCAACATACATGCTCGAACAAGGACGATGCTCACATAAGGAGTTCACATGAGGTATATAGTATATCATTCAAATAATTTCACATTTTATTCACATGCCTTCTTCTATAAGCTTAAATTACATTAGTCAAATTCCCAGATTTCATAATTTAACCTACTATTATACTATAAGCGAAATTAAAAAATAAATATAAGTTAAATTCTTAAACTCTAGTAGCGAAATTCCTAAATTGCATAGAAAAGAGAAAAATTAATTCAGGCCACTGTGACGTTCAAAGTAATGCTGCAAACAAGCGCCCGAATCCGATCCCGGTTGTCTGCCCCGTAGTAGGCTGAAATCGCGACCGCTTCCAACCGAGTTGTCCTTCCTGCATTTAGGCTCCAACTTAACCCCCATCCTAGCGACCCATCAAGACTGTTTCGAATGCTCTACAAATTTCACTATGAAGTTGGAAAAGGTCACCCCTAAAAAATTAAATTCACGATTCCCATAAACTCGCTAGGGATTTCCCATAATATCATGTATATATATATGAAGATATTCAATACTCGAAGTAGAAAAATATTTGATAATCGAACATGTGTTACATCTAAAAAGACTAGCAATATATCTAAAGTTTGTAGGTATGTATAGTGTACACCAACACTGGCCGATCTAGGGGGGCAAGAGGGGGCCGATCACCCCTCCCATCCATCAGAGAGCCAAAATTTTTTCCTCGAATCTAGCTGAAAATAGTATTTCTCTCCTCTTCGTGGAGTGTAGAAATATATTTTTTTCAATAAATATAATATAAAATGTATAGTCCAATGATTTAGTTATTAGGCTTTTAACTAAGAGGTCCAAAATTCAACCCTCAAGAAAAATTTATTTTTTTCATTCTTTACTTTTTTATTTTATCAATTAATATTTGTTCTTATTACCAAAATAAAACCTTTAAATACTTTATGAAATCAAAACTCTTAGTAATTTTCATATAGTATTATTTTGTTATACTGATTTTTTAGTTAAAAATCATATATAATACTTATGTTAATATTTTTTTCTAAAGTACTTATAATTTGTGATCCATATTTGATCTCATTCTCTATGTAAAAAAATTGAACATTTTCAGGTATTTATGTAATCTTTATATTTACTACTCCACTTTACTTATATCACTTTTGTATATAATATTACAATGATTTTTAATGTATTACAATAAGTTTATATTTTTAGATAAATAATAAGTACATATTTTCAAACTAATGCATATTTATATTTTACTAACAAAACTAGTGCTACTTAAATATTAATATAATATTATTTATTTTATTATTAAAAATAATATTAAATTATATTTAATATTAAAAACATTAAATTTAGCCCCTTCATTTCCGGCGTCTGGATCCACCGCTATATACCAATCACATATACAAAGTAAATGACTAATTTTTTAATGTGTCCACAAATTTAATGTCTATAATTTCAACTATCTCATTCACATGGAAATGATATGTAATGTACCTTATGTGACTTCTGTGGGTATCATCTTCGTTCAAAGCATATTTAGCATTTTTTTATTTTATTTTACATATTTTGTTTGATTAATTAAATTATTATAGATATTTTTATTTTTATTTTTTTAATCGAAAAACTCATAGTGGGCGGGGGATTTAGGGAGACCCCAAGCCGTGAATAAAATCAAAATATAACGTTCCAAAACGTGATCCTTGCCCAAAAGTGACTATGGATCCAAAGCAAGAACATGATAGGACAAACTAAAGATCCCACAAGTCGGGATCCTCCATGCTATCAAAACTAAAATATGAACAAATGGAAGAACCAATTGAAAAACAATAAGAACCACTCTAAAGTCAAAATCAATCCACATCTCTGCGTCGGAAGCGAAGTTAGGATATCCCAGCTGGTCCATCCTAACAAGCGCCTTCAGGTATTATAGATATATCTTAGGGAATAAAATGCGACATTATTTGGAGGTATAGTTGATAAGCTTACAGGAGGAATTGTGAATACAATGCGAAATTATTTGAATGATATATGACATGCTACATGCTACATACTACATACCTTATGAGAGCTCTTTATGTTAGAAAGAGAATATGTGAGTCTTAAGTATGTTGGAAAAAGAATATGTGAGTCCCAAGTGTATTGGAAAGAAGATAACATAATATAGTTCCCAGGTACATTTATATCTATAGTCTTATAAATATCTATGTATTCCCTCCGTCCCAACTAAGTTGAGTCATTTTCCTTTTCGACAAAAAATAAACATTCAATCACTCTTACTTTATCTCATCATTTATTTTACTTTCTCTTTATCTCTCCTACTTTTTTCTCTTTCCTATTTTATTTAATCTATTTAACACAATTTCTTAATCTCCGTGTCTAAAAGTTTTGCACTAACTTAGTTGGGACGGAGGGAATACTATGTATCAACAAATAACAATTCAAGTCTAATACTACAATGTAGTCAATAAAACTTTTAGTATCTTTTATTTTCCGCAGTCTACTTTTTAATATAGTAGGTGAGCAGATTGGGTCCTTTTGTATGGATCGACCTGTATCTATGGAAAAAAAAAGAGACCAAAACCCTCCCAAATATACAGCCAAGAATCTGCCTAAATAAACCAAAGTGAAAAATTAATCTCAAACTAGTGGGATTTCTAATGGTTCAAACCAAACAGTGGTGTGCTCGATGAGGGCGTCGAGGGAGCCACCCAGAAATTAAAGGTTGTGGTCATCGTCAACGGAGAAGAGCCGGAGACGGGGGCGCACAATGGTCGGGAAAGTGCCGACTGATGACTGAGCAAATGCCTGAAACATTAGACGGCGAGAGGGCGTCGCAGCGGCGCTGGTGGCGAGGAGGCTGGGCGAAGGCAGTAAGGCGCCAACTCTGTGCCAGCACCGAGCGGCGGTGGTAGCACAAGGCGATGGCAACGGCGGTGGAAACCCGACTGCGATAGGCTATGATTGTATGCTTGCTGGTAATGTAAGTCTGATGACCGGAGAGAATGTGAAGAAAGGCAGCAGAGAAGATAGCAAATTAGGGAAGGAAGAAAGGCCCACAAATTATGAAGAAAATTCAATCAACTCTGTTAGTGACTGAAGAATTGTGTGAAGAAGGAAAAAGATCAAAAACTATATAAGATGGCTCCTAAATAGTAGTAAAAATAGTTTAGACTAGTTCCCGGGCACGAGTTAAAACTGTGAATCAAAACTTGAAGAGCTCCTTGATAAGAGCCTAAACTTTCAATGAAGAAAAATGAAGAAGTTCCTTAAAATGAGTCTAAACGTTCAATGAAGTAAAAATAACTCCTTGATACAAGTATAAAATATCAATGATGAATTGAAGAAGCTCTATGATACGAGCATAAACTATCAATGAAAATTAAAGGATTCATGAATACAGATATAAACTATTTATCAAAGTGAAGATCGTGTAAGTTAAGAATCGAAAAAACTCAATAACTAACTTGAGGGGTGTGTTTGAAAGAGAATATGTGAGTCCCAAGTATGTTGGAAAGAGAATATGTGAGTCCCTAGTGTATTGGAAAGAGGATAGCATAGTATAGTTCCTAGTTACATTTATATCTAGAGTGGAGTCCTATAAATACCTATGTACTATGTATCAACAAATAACAATTCAAGTCTAATACTATGTAGTCAAATAAAACTTTTAGTGTCTTTTATTTTCCACAATTTACTTTTCAACAATTTTATTATAGATATCTTAGCAAATAAAATGTGACATTATTTGGAGGTATAGCTGATAAGCATACAAGAGGAATTGTGAATAAAATGTGAAATTATTTGAATGATATGCTACATAGCACATACCTTATGAGAGCTCCTTGTGTGAACAACATTTTCTTTCGACGCATGCACGTTTAGCATTGTTTGCTTTATTTTATATATTTTGTTTTTGATTCTAATAAATTCTTAAAATTCAATGCTCGATTTTTTATTTTATTTATAGTCCACAAAATGAAGATACCTATTGAGAGCACAGAGAAAGAAAAGAAGATAAGCCACGTTTTGCATGCACATTGTGTCATTGTGATTGCATTTTTTCCCTATAAATACCCCTTTCGTGTTAACACTAGAAACCCCACAAACCAATTTTCCTATATCATCATCAGTTTAGTTCAATCAACTACAATGACGAGTATTTGTCAAGGTAAATGTAATAAAAGTAAGTGAATATGGCTTCAAATATTCAACTAATTAATTTGATGGTATGTATGTTTAGGAAAGAGCTCGTGGCCAGAGCTGGTGGGGACTTTCAGTATACAGGCTAAACATGTGATCGAGGCAGAAAACTCATTGGTGACTGCCATCATTGTGTTTCCAGAACAACAACCCATCATCGGGAATTTCGATTGCACTCGTGTGTGGGTATTTGTGGACGACGACGGTGATGTCATTAAGACTCCCGTGATCGGCTAAGATCTGCTACATATGTGTGTGTGTGGGTGAGTGTTCGCGTGTCTCGTATTTCTATGTGTGTTTTAGTTTGGACCCAAAATCAGTCTATTATTTTTGGAGTACTATTTCTATTTCCGTTCAATGTGTATGAATAAATGGGACAAATGTACGTTCACTGAATACAAATGTAACAAATGTTTGTTGTATTTTATGTTACACAAAACCTCCCCACTCACAATTAGTTTGGGTTCTCAATTTCTTCATTCTAATAATTGAGGTATTCCTTCTAAAAAACAGGGTGCTCACTGAATGTCCTCTTTTTGTAGTGCATCGTATAAGCTAGCTTAAGGTACAACTTTATTCAAGCTCTAACTATAAAAAAAAATCACCAAATAGCGGCAGATATTTACCTACTAAATCTCAAACTTCCGCCAACATAAGGATTTAGTGGCGGATTAGTCGTAGAAGTGAATCACAACAATTTTTTTGTCAGTATATATTAGTGGCGGATTTTTTGCCACAGAAAATAGTTTGAGAAATTCTGCGATTAGAAATTGGAAATAGTGATGGATTAGAAGACTTATTTCTGACACTATTACAGGCAGAAAGAATGTGATCAAATGCAAACTCTAAATATTGTACAAACTTCAAACTATGATTTAGACCATTAAAAAATATCAACAGATGACAAAATAGCAGCAACAGAAAATGTCAACACAATGTCAACGATCGATGCGTGTTGATACTGTGTTGACATTTTCTGTTGCTACTATTTTGTCATTTGTTGATATTTTTTAATGGTCCAGATCATAATTTGGAGTTTGTACAATATACTCCCTCTCGTCCCACTAGAAATGAAACGTTTTCCTTTTTCTAGATTTGTCCCATTAAAAATGAAACATTTCTTAAAATAGAAATAACTTTATCTCTACTTTTCCCTCTCTCTTACTTTACTTTCTCTTCTTTAACTCATAAAACAACACTACATAAAATCTTGTGCCGAAAAGCAAACGTTTCATATTTATTGGGACGGAGGGAGTATGAGTTTGCATTATATACCTACCTACTGGCAAATATGTTTCAGCCACTAAATTTTGATAGCGAACAATGGCGAAATAGTATCATTACAATAGATTCCGCCATGATTATATTATAAGGGGATCCATAATAATTTCCCAAGACATGCCAACTAGTGATTGATCTCTAATTAATAACAAACAAAATAGGATAAATTGGATCTAGGCACAAAAACTAGATTCCGAAGGAATGGATGGATGGAAAAAGATGGGAGAAGCGTATACGATGAGAGATCTAAATTGGAACATCAACATCTCCTCCAAAACAATAATGGCATGCCTAGGCAACTTTCACCATGCTAGATCCCAAAGGATAAATTGGATCCGGGCACAAAACCTAGATCCCAAAGGATTGGATGAAAGGAAGGAGATGTGAGAACTGTATATGATGAAAGATCTAACTTGGAACCTCAAGACTCCTCCAAAACAATAAATGCGATCCTAGGCAACTTTCACCATGCTAGATCACTCTATGGCTCCACTACTCCATGGATACAAAAACTATGGTTAAATCTATAAAATGAAACAAGCAACCTTCAAATTAAGTTGGAATTAGATAGATTCTCTTTAGGAGAAAAACTCACAAATGAGATACAATTTCAATTTATCAAAGTCTAATGTGCAAAATCACTAAGGGGTCTGGTCTATTTATACTAGTCCCTAAACAAGGAATTAAAAACTACATAAGTTGGTAAATATGGAAAGATCGTTGAAGTGACCTGGACAAGGTAAGGTTGTCACAAAGGTCACCCAACCTGGGTGACGACTCTGGAATCACAAAGTCAGAACTTCGAACCCTCCCTAGATGAGGTTGGTATGGAGCCGTCCGGCCCGGGTGGATCTTCTGTCACCCCTTGGTTAAGTGACCCGACCGGGATGGTCTAGTGTGAGGGTCTACCCGGCTCGGGTAGAACGTGTGAACTCTCATGTGAACCATGCTCGCACCCGTCTTCATGCCATAACTCTTCTCGAGCTCCATATTCGTCCCTTCCTCATCAAAAAGCTTCCGGTTTTCCCGATACGATTCCCTATGATCGTATCATTATACTCCCTCTGTTCCATGTTAATTTAGTCATTTTTCTATTTTAGGATGTTGTAAGATAATTGAGTCATATCTATTTTTGGCAAAATGTAACACTCTTTTTTTTACTTTATTTTCTCTTCATCTCTCTTTCTTTATTCATTCTTACTTTATTTACCATCCATTAAACATACTATACTTAACCTTCGTGCCACAAAGAAGTGTTTTATTAATAAGGAATGGAGGAAGTAGCTTATATGTTGATTGGCATGATGAAACAAATAAATATATCATTCTAAAAACGATAAGAAATTGTTCTCTACTACCCACAAAAATAGTGTTACTTCCTATGTTCCAACTAAGTTGAGTCAAAATTTTTGAGCACAAAGATTAATAAATTGTGTTAAAGAGTAGGAGAGACAAATAAAATATGAGATATAAAGAGAGAGTAAAGTAAGTATTATAAAGAGAGAGTAATATAAGTGATGTAATAAAGTAAGAGTAATTGAGTATTTTGTTTTTTATCAAATAAGAAAGTGAGTCAACTTAGTTGTGATATTTCAAAAAAAATACGATTAAATTAAGTTGGGACAGAAGGAATATTTGTTAAAATTGTGATATGATGTATGAGTTACTGTTATGTGCATTATAAAATTGTCGAAAATTTTAAAGACGTAATTTAAGGGTGCATTAATTACGGAGTAATAAAATTTACTTCGAACTTTAATGTGCACCAAAAGCATATATATAAGCATTATTGGTGTAGCTAAAATTTGTTAGGAGTACTAAAAAATTGAAGCATATACACGTTCAATTGGTTTTACTATAATGACTTCACTTCTCGAAAATTTTGTGGTAGTGCAAAGTATTATAAAACGTTTGGACGGAGAACATGAATTCGAATTCGTTGATAGATGATTTATTGTTTTTAATATAAATCATGCATTGTTCCATAATATTCCCTTTATCATTATATGAAAACATATGTACTATACACATTGATACATCATTGCCACTCTGCAGACAGGACCATGATCACAAAAAATAATTCCACAATTTATGAGGTCTGCAAATATTCAGTACACTTCATCTCCATAGGTAGGTTTGTATTTATTTTTCAATCAATGACTCAGTAACTACTACACATCCATAAATTAAGACAACCTGTCTATAAAGACGTGAAATGCACATTTTGCACATTGTAGTTGTAATGTAACAAAGAAAATAATTCCACAATTTATGAGGTCTGCAAATATTCAGTACACTTCATCTCCATAGGTAGGTTTGTATTTAAAATTCAATCAATGACTCAGTAACTACCACACATCCATAAATTAAGACAACCTGTCTATAAAGACGTCAAATGCACATTTTGCACATTGTAGTTGTAACGTAACAAAGAGTAAAGTACTATTTTGATCTAAATTATAAGTAAACACTAACAAATATTAGAATTGAAATAAAGATGACAGAATTCTCACACAAAGTAGGAAAAAAATTCAACCCCTATTCTGAGAGAGAGAGGAACGAAAATTGTAGAGAAAAAGTTATCTACGTCTCTCATTTATTCTTCTATTTATATTAAGTTACACATTGGGCCCAATCAGGAATCTATGGAAGTTTGAATGCAGGCCACACACAATTAAGCTTTTATCTAATTAAATTGAATCCCAATTTAATATAAGCTTGGATTGGAAATGTTATTATCAGCCACTACAGTAATAATATTGATTTACCCATTCAAATCCGAAATTTCAAGTAATCCGGGTTTCTTCATTTACATAATTATTTTCCGCGCTTAAGATTTAAATACCCATTAATTAATTGAAGTCTGTTATGGACTTAATTAATTAATAGTGTTTTATTTACTCCACGAGTGGACTCAGCAAGAAATGCTAATTTAATATTCATGGAATAATTAAATTCCAACTAGCTAGGTTCCGAATAATAAAATTTTATTTCGAGCTCCTCTTGATGATATTATCAAGCCAGACTCTCCTGGGGCGCGATTCAACATAATAACAATCCCAACACTGCTAGATATTAATTACCACTATCCAAAATATAAGGTTCTTGGGTTGTGAAAAACCCACACAATTTGATAAATCAATGTAATGCATAATCAATAACGTATGCTCAATGCTAAATATATTGATTAAAAAATGGTAGTTTATCAAGATCTTCGTCTTTTAGTAGATAGCATAAAGACTTGTCCTGCTGTTAGATCCGTTCAGTGCTGTAACACACTAATGTCATCTTATTTCGTTAAGGCTTGGAAATATACGCATTGACATTGCAACTTTTCACGATAGGTAGTCAAAGTCTATCTGGGTTGTGAAATTCTTTTTTCTCTTTGTTTAGAACCGACCATGTTATCTTAAAGTGGATGCACAACTGGTCTACTAAAACATAGACTTTGACTTATTATGTTTTCTTATATATTTAAACATGTAAAAACAACCATTAAATGTAAACTTAACACCATTATGACAAAATAACATGTTTTATTCCTTGGAAAATAAAATAAGAGGTTTTAAAGACTCGAAAGGTGATTTCTAGTATACAAAACTCTAACATTATCCAACACTTAGAATAGATGCGAAGTAATGAAAAAAATGGACATTAAATAAATAGGAACTGTATAAACCAAAGTCGTTACTAACACATCCTTAGAATTCTGTGAGTTTAGTTACACATGATTAAATAATCTAAAAATATAATTTGTAGGGAAAAAGTTGGAAACATAAGAACTAAAACAATAAAACCCAAAGGTTGAATGATATAGTCTTGATCTTCTATTGAATCCTCACTTCAGATGTCTTGGATCTTTGATGAACAAGGGAAAGAACTCTCAAATATTAAGCTCTGTTAATTAATTAGCAAAAGGTACATTTGATGAAGCTTTGAGGGGTATTTATAGCCTTTAAGTCATGTGCCTAGATATGGTAAATCTTTGGCATAGTATGGTAAGTCTTGGAGAAAAAAAGGCAATTTCTGTGCGTCGCATTTTCCCAGTCGGCGCCTGCACGTTGTTTAGTGGTCGCTGGCAATCAACTCAGTAGCTTCTAACTCTCGAACAATGGTCATTGCGCACACTCCAGCGGTAGCTGGACGTGTTATTCTTTTCAGTTCTATTTTTCGAAGCGGATTCTACAGGGGCGGCAGTCGATGGTGGCCAGCGGTTGCTGGCTGATGTGCAGCGGACCGCTGGCTGGCTCGAAAACTCCAGATCCATATTCAACATTTTGCTATTATTAAAAAACTAATACTATAAAAGTAGGGTGCACATTCCACTTAACTTTTTCCACTCAATTTCATTCAGTTTTTTTTTTTTTGAATCCGACTGGTCAAATATGGGATATCTAGGGACAGGATGAAGTATAATTTAATTTCCAAATTACATTGGTGAAATTCCCAAATTTCATAATTTAACTTTCTAAAAATATATGAGAGAAATTAAAAATTAAAATATAATTTAAATTCTTAAACTACAGTAGCGAAATTTCTAAATTGCATAGAAAAAAGAAAAATTAACCCAAGCCACTGTGACGTTCAAAAATGCTGCAAACAAGCTGAGAAGCGACCTAGCAGCCTGGTTGTGTGCCCTGGAGTAGGCTGAAATTGTGACCACTTTCATCCGAGTTGTCCTGCATTTAGGCTCCGACTTAGCCCCCATCCTGGCGATCCATCAATCCGTCAAGAGACTGTTTCGAATGTTCTACAAATTTCACTACGAAGTTGGAAAAGATGACCCCTAAAAGATCGAACAAGGCCCATAAAGTCGTTAGGGTATTCCTATAATACCATGTATACAAAGATGTTCAATACTTGAAGTAGAAAATATTTGATAATCTAACATATTTTAAATCTAAAAAGTCTAGCAATATATATAAAGTTTGTATAATGTTATGCTGTAAACCTTGTGTGAGCTCTATGAGTATCATCTTCATTCAACGTATGTTTAGCGTTTTTTATTTTATTTTACATATTTTGTTTGATTAATTAAACTTATTATAGAAATCAAATGCGACATTATTTGGAGTTACAGTTGATAAGCTTATAGGAGGAATTGTGAATAAAATGTGAAATTATTTAAATGATATGCTACATACTACATACCTTATAGGAGCAACATCTCGTTCGACGCATGCATGTTTTATTTTATATATTTGTTTGATTCTAAATAAATTCATTAAAAATCAATGCTCGATTTTTTATTTTATTTATAGACTATAAAATGAAAATACCCAGGGATGGACCTAGCGTAGGCCAAGCCGCCGCTCCAGCGGGGCTTGGCTGGCGCCGGACCAATATTCTTCATGGCCGCCCCAGAAATGTGACTGAGTGAATTTGTTTGTGTGCAACATTGAGGAATGAGGAAGAAAGGAAAAGGAGAGAGAATGGAACCTGTAGATCTTGAAAAAGTTAAAGCTACTCTTGGGAAGACGCCTATAGGCTTACGCCATCCCACATCTCGAGTACAATTTTTTTTTTATAATCTTATTCGAGCATATTCAATGGCTTTAGGTCAGCCATAGGCCAGCCATAGCCTAGCCAAAAACTCCTCCTGCCACATCATCAGGACAAGAAACTGGACAAGCAATAGCCTAGCCATAGACCCGCAAAATTATAAAAAATAAATAAATTACAATCACGCAAATTAAGGAATTAAATTTACGACACAAATACGGGAAAATGCGATAATTTTATTATAAATTAAAAAAAGTACAAAAAAAAAATACATAATTTTTTTAAAAAAATAAACACCATCCTGCTTCATGTCACGATCCTCGTCTCACTCCTCGTCACCACCGTCGCCGCTACTCGGGAACCCCAAATCTGGCGCAGCTGAGTCCCCCTCGTCTCCCATGGCCCTACGTGCGTGGTCCAAATCGGCCTACATACTTTGAAGGAGCTCATAAAGAACCCATTCTCCACAGGGTCATCTGCCGCCTTCCATTGATTGACGATTTTCCACATGTTCATCGCCGTTTGTTGACGTGCGAGTTCGGCGAGCTCGGCTGTCGACTTGCCAGTAGGGGGGGATGCCGACTGGACCTCCTGGGACCCCTGGGTGACTCCCCTTGAACGGGCTCGTTGCGCCGTCCTTTGACCAACCGGGCGGGTGCGGCGAGCAAACGATGGAGGGGACGGGAACTCCTGAGCATCTTTGGGGAGCTCGTGGGAACCACCGCTGCTGCTGTAGTCACCGGCGAGGTTCAGCCGCCGCTTCTTCGGCCAGCCAACTTCGACATCCGCCCGAAACTTCTCAGAATCCATCAGCACCTCATAGCAGTTCCAGAAGGTGAACTCCTTATAAACATTCGTCAAGGGGAATTGCGCCTCCGCCATCCTCCTGACATCGTCGTTAGTTTGGCCGTTGGTCTTCATGCGAGGTTGTTGGCGTACTACCCCGCAAAATCGGGAGACCGCAACCCCGATTCGGTCCCACTACTTTCGGCACTCCTCCCCGCTGTGTGGCTTCCCATGTGGGCAATGTGTCTTATAGGTTGCTGCAATCTTAGCCACAAGTTGCCGATCTTCTGATTGTTCGACTGGAGAGGATCATCGCAAACAGTCACCCAAGCCTTGGACAGCCTGACGTTCTCGTCATCAGCCGGCTGCGACGACTCGCTGACCACCCTTTTGCCGTTGCCCCTTTTCTTCTTCGGTTCGCCCCGACCCCGACCTACTCCCCCTGTATGAATGCGAGTGTCGTCGTATCGATCGACTTGTCCTAACAACTCCTCTAGGGAGAAAGTGTCATCTCCAGTGAATTGAGTCTCCACTAGGGTCGATGTGTGGGAAGACGTAGTAAAAAAGTCAAGACTGGGGCGATAGACATTTTCCTCCCCCCCGGCACCCCCTGCATCCTCGGCTGCCATCCCTGCTGCAGGCCCGGCATCCCCGGCATCACCAGCATCCTCTGCATGCCCGGCACCCCCTGCATGCCCTGCCAAACCGGCATACTACTACCCTCGGGTGCCATCCCCGGCATCATCCCTGGCCACGGGTACATATTGTAGTACCAGCCTATCGGATTCCATCCACTTCCCACGGGTACCGTGGGAGTAGCCGACCCGCACGTCACTGTAGTATAGTAGTTGTTGTTCTCTATTTCGAGATGTTGATCTTGTACAGAAATTAAGAAATAGAGAAACTCGTAAAAACAAGTGGTGCAAATGAAAATGACGTTAAAATCGCATATATATAGAGTTTCGAAAAAATAAAATAAAATCCCGCTCGCCGATTGAAAAGAGCTATTGGTGTGTAAACACGCTGTGCACACAGAAAGAATATAACAGGTTTCCTTGGTCCAGCAAATCCTCTAGATCACGCCGTCTAGGAACTCGTTGGTCGTCGGACACACAGAGCACTCTTTAAAAAACCCTCAACCACTTTACTAAACCTAGCATAGGGAAGTAGGGATCGATCCCACAGAGATGGATGCGTAATAATCATGTTCAAGGATTTGGACTTGTTTTTGGGGTTGGCTGCTGCCACGCATTTTTCTTGGGTTGAGGAAAATAAACTTAACTTGAGAATTTAAAACTGCTACGCTAACAGCTAGACCTAGGCGAAACAACAAAAGCATGCACGAAAATTACCCGAACAATCACTAGATCTAAGAAACTACTCTAATTACCTAGACTTGGGAAACAAACTGACTGTGGGGACCATGACTGAAAAAGCAGAGTACGGACGAAAAGCTGGCAAACAACTAACTCTGGTACTAACGAACAGCGACATCATCTTCTTCAACCAAATTGCGTAAAAACTCAGAATAAAAACAACATGAACCAAATCGGAACAGAGTAGACTAAATCTAAACCATTTTAATGAGTAACAATGAAGAACCAAACAGATCTACAGATGCTAGACGAAGTAAAACAGAAAGCGAGCGGAAAACTCAAAATCCATGCACAACTCAACCTCCTCACTTCGGATCCAACCTCAGACGCTAAATCCACTCCGGATCCAAGCGTCCGACACAAAATCTAACCAAAAGAAACATTTCATAACTTCAGATTCAAACAACAACCTCCAATCAATCAACAAACCACAGATCTATCACCAAATTCCCAGATCGAGTACCACCGCAGCAAAAACAGAGATCGACATAAAACTTGTAAAAAAAATAAACTCTCAACAGCAAGGTCTACGTGGATCAACTTGAAATATCACAGATAAACGCAAACAAACAGAAGTGAATAGATAATCAGTAGCATCAACAACCGAATCGACTCCCTAAAGTGAAGTTCGACCGTAAAAGTGCAAAACAAACTAAAATTTAAAGAGATTGTATCTTCGCCCTCAAGCGGACGGTGTTGCGATTGAAATTCTGAAGAAATAAACCCCTTCGGAACTGAAACTACCCAAAATCTCCCATTCCCAAGTGTGTGTTGTGTGTGTGAGCTAAGAGTGAGCGAAAAAAAGTCCTGATCGTGTGTTGCATGCTCTTCTATTTATAGGCGTTGGAGTGGGGCCATCGAGGTATAGATAGACTTTGTTGCCCTCAGCTACTGACTCCCTCCTTCACGCCTTCTTTTTCCTTAGATTCTGCTCATTTTTACTTCATTTCTTCGCTAGATTGTTTCCTTCAGCACCTCCTTGATCTAGCGATTCTGTCACACACCTGGCTTATAAACCGTGTTAGACCCAAAAAATGTAACGCTTTTCACCATATAACCGATGCATGAAATTAACCTTATCAAACTGCTCACACTTAAACCATACTTGTCCTCAAGTATAAAGACAAGAAAAAAAGGAATAAGGCGAATTTCAAGCAAGGTTATCCCCTGACCGACTCTTTAGACTCTAGACAGACTCCTAGACCTAGACACAATTTAAAACTAAAACAGTTTAAAAAAACACATAAACACATATGCATGAGCTAGCTTCAACTTTTTGGCAACCGTCCCCACAAGATTAAGGTCAATCCAACAGGCTGCACTCCTCCAAATAGGCCTTTTCCCTTCCTCTACCTAGCCAATCTGTCAGCTCGTCAAGATAGCCCTTTTACTTACCCAATTGTTGGATTCACTCGATCACTCATTCCTCACTAGGGATGTTAGGATCGATTCTCTCTTAAGTTATTGCCACACCACCTGAAGCGTCGGGTTATGAGAGTTCCTCCTTTTTCCTGGGTCAGCTATTATTGTTCCCGCCCTTTAGACAACTTCCCCTCTGACTTCGTCCAAATTATTCCTCCTTATATATTTTTTATTTTCTCCTCTTTTTTTTTTTTTTTTTTTTTTTCTTTTTTCTCTTTTTTTTTTTTTATTATTATATTTTTTCTCTGGACTTTGTCCAGCTTATTCCTCCATTTCCTCCTCTCTTCTGGACTTCGTTCAGCTTATAACACCTTACCCTGGACTTCGTCCAGCTTATACCTTCATAACCCAATTTCCTATTTTTTTCTCCTTCATAACTCTTCTCCCTAAGCATTCAGTGGCGGCCCTTAAACATGTGTTAGGTCGAAGTTATTTAAGGCTTATAACTCGCTATTATAGTAGGGCTTCACAACTAAGTAAGCAAAGGCATCCTCCATCGTTCTCACTTTACTCAGATTGACTTGGCTTATTAAAGGAAAAAGCTTCTAAGTTGAAATGCCTCCTACTTTCAATTACTTTCACCAAGAGAATCATGTCGTATTATATTCACTGGCTCATGCGACACAACAAAACTTAGACCTAAAGACTCTTAACATGCAGACAAATTCATGCATTGACTCCTCTCCCCCTCCCACTTCACTCAAGCTTGTCTCCAAGCCATCGTCGGAAGGGGGGAAATAGAGAAATCAATGCAACAATATCAATAGTTTATAAAAACAAAAACTTCTCACACTTAGACCAAACATTGGGCTAAGTGGGAGAAAAACACATCAAACAGAAAATACAAACTTCTCACACTTAGACCACGCAGTGGGCTAAGTGGGAGAAGACACAGACAAGCTACAGAACACAAAAAGGTAACAAAATAATATATAAAAAAAAACAGATAACGGAAAGCAAGAAAATTAAAAGTTACTTGGTCATGGGGGGTGATTTACTTCTGGGGCTTGCTCCCTCGAGAGCCAGACTGAGGTGGGATTCCGGGTCGGGTCATCTTTACTTTCTTCTTTGCTGGCTGCTCCAGCTCTTCCTCTTCATGTGCTGGCTGTTCGGGTACTGGCTTCCTCACTATAGACTTTGATTTAGATGGGGCTGGAACTTGTTTGGGAACGGGCGGGGAGATCAACTGCTTGAGCGATTGCTGCGGTTGCTTGACGGAGGGACTGCTCTGGATGGGCTGCTTGACCTCACTGCTGGACCCAGGAGTTACCTTCGACTGGGTCAAGGGGAGTGTCTGCTGCAACCACTTCAACATCTTCATTGAAAGCTCCACCGCTTCCGTCATTCGATCATTTTGCTTGGCGCACTTCACCGCCAAATCTGCAATGTTGCCCCTCAGGGTCTTCACTTCCTCCCGATTCCCGTTCAATTCCTTTCTGATCCCACCAAGTTCCTTTATCATTTCCTTCCTCATCAACTGCATCTCCTTCTTCACATCCTGGACTTCCTTTCGTAGCTCTTCAACCTCTTCACTTGGCATGGCTTCCTCGGCTTCCTCAGGCTCTGCTTTGACCTTGTCTCCTAACGAGTAGAAGAGGGTCTTGGCGCCATGAGTCTGCAGCAACCCCTTGTTGAAAAAATAATCAACACTGAACACCTCTGGGGGGTCGCACATGACTACCAATGGAGCGGCCTTGGCAATCTTCATTTCTATGTTCCGTTGGAGGTAGGCGCCGAGGAGGTGGCAGGTATACATATGATGCGCAGGGTTGCTCGTCATTTGGTGGCACGCCTGAGCCAGCCAATAGCCTAGGTGCACCTTCACGCCTTTCGCCATGCACCATGTGAAGTAGAGGTCGGTAGTTGTAAGAGCTGAATTAGCGGTTCCCATCAAGTTGTAACTGACAAACGTCTGAGCAAAGCGGAGAATTCGGTCTTCGATGTGGGAGGCTTTGGAGTAGCTGGATTTAAACGTTCCCGCCTTGGGGTGAGTGATCAGTTCCCATGCCGTTTGTACTTTGAAACCCGGTGTATTCTTCGGCACACCGATCATCCTGTCATTCCATGCCCCCTCTTCATCCTCGGCTTGGGTAAACAATCCCATCCGCAGAGACCATTCCTGGATGCTCATCTCATATTCTTCATTAAAAAGCCTGAACGTTATTGAATCCGCGTCAAGATTAGTGGTGTTTTTTAAACGAAAGGTGGAGAAAAACTCCCTTGCTTGATCGTCGAACTGCCTCATCTCCTCTAGCAGCTCTTTAGTCAACCAGACCTCTGGACGTCCTAGAATAGGCTCTTCTTCAGCTTCTTCAGATTCATAGTCGTGCTCAGGGATAGGCTCGTCTTGTTCCTCGACAAAGGGATCCTCGGTCATAGGGGAAAGGGTCTCCTCGACCTCCTTGATGGAGGGAGCTTTCCTTGACCGAGTAGATGAGGTCGCCGCCGCCTTCCCTTTTCTCGCCCTTTCCTTGGCCAGGCGGCGTTCCTCTGCCTCCGCAGCATCAGGAACTAAGTCATCGACTTCATCGAGGAGACTCCTCCTAGTGCGCCTCCTTTCTGCCCTCTCGTCTATCTTGGGTTCATCTTCCTCCTGGTCACCCACCAGGTCCACAATCAATTTCAGCCCTCCCTCGGGCTCCGGTACTCCAGTCGCAAGTAGATCTGCTTCTTCCAACAACTTTTCCGGGGTTTCCCCCTCATGTTCCACTATCGGGGTCGCCCCCTCAATATAAATGGGGTTCTCCCCCCAGACACCAATTGGGGTCGCCCACTCTTCCACGAGTTCAGGGGTCGCACACCTGAAATCAGTTGGGGTCTCATCCCCAGTTTCCATAAGGGTTTCCCCCTCAGCAACATCCTTCACAATAGGGGTTTCCCCCTCAATCGTACTGTCCACAATAGGGGTTTCCCCCTCCACAACTTCATCTAAAACAAGGGTTTCCCCCTCACCATCTTCCTTTCCCTCAAAATTAGGGTTCTCGTTACCTTGCTTCTCTGTCTCTTCATCTGTTCCGCCGTTTGTCGGTCTATCCTCCCCCGGCCGTTCGTGCACCACCTCCTGTGAAGCGGTTTCTGCATGTTGAGATCCAAAATCTTGCGGCCTGTTTCCACGAAGATTCGCCGGTTGTGCAGCCGAGTCTGCCGGAATCGTCAGTGGTGGTACGACCGGCGCGGACGTCATTAGGCTAGCGGAGAACATGGCATATACTTCTTTTGCTTTCTCGACGCTCCCCAATTTCTGCGTCAATTCCGCTAACAGGGCTGGGTCGTACACCGTTCTTTGTGAACTTCCGGTGAGTTGGGTTGAATCCATCACTGCAGATCTGAAATTGACAAAAAAAAATCTGGGTCGAATTTGGGTTAGGGTTTGTTTTCTAGAGAGAGAATGAAAGTAGAGAGAAGGGAGAGTAAATTCAGTTTTTCGTCGATTTGGGATTATTGGAGAGAGAGAAGCGACGGTTGCTTTTCTGATGAAAGGATGGTGCAGTTGCAGGCATGATGTAAGCAACCGTACAACTTCCATAATTATCGGTAGATTTTGAAATTCAAATTATCTCCGTCCCTCCTTGACCTCTTCCTTCAAGCTTTCCTTGACTTCTTCCTTCAGATTCTCCTCTAGATGATTCCCTTGATCATGATCCTATACTTATACAATTAAAAAAATTGAAGGTTCCAGACTCCCAGGTCAAGGTTAGAGTATAAAGTATCGGTTTCCTTCGGAGTCTGGTGCTTCGAAAATATTTTTGGATTTTCTTTAGTTTGAAAAATAATTAAACTATTTACACACTTCTTTAGAGTATTCCCGAGATTCCCTGGTTCAGTTTGTATTTTTAAAATTGTTAACCTATTACTTGACCCAGGAATTTATCGAGAATTCCTCCTCGTCCGTCTAGGCGATAGTTGGGAGTGCATGTAGTGGAACTTCGTCCACCACACACAACTCGGAATTATCCCTATAGACTTTCACTCTATGACCATTGACAAGAAAAGGGACAGAGTTAGGAGCACTTCCCTGGATCTCCACTGCTCCGTTTGCGCGGATGCCGACGATGGTATATGGGCCGATCCATTTAGACTTCAATTTTCCTGGCATTAGCTTGAGTCGCGATTGAAAAAGGAGCACCTTCTGTCCCACATGAAGTTCCTTGACCCGGAGATTCTTATCATGCCATAACTTCGTCCTTTCTTTGTACCACATGGCAGACTCAAATGACTCCAGCCGAAGTTCCTCCAATTCTTGCAATTGCAACTTCTTCTCTTCTTCGCAAGCTATCGGCTTCATGTTCAACTCTTTCACTGCCCAGTACGCCTTGTGCTCAATACCAACAGGTAAGTGGCACATCTTGCTCCAGTCCTTCCTTGACGGATTAACTGTTTTCTCTAATATCGCCTTGATCTCGTGATTAGAAATCTCTGCCTGGCCATTAGACTGAGGATGGTACGGAGTCGACACTCTATGGTGAACACCATATTTCTTCATCAGAGCCTCGATGGTGCGATTACAGAAATGAGTTCCCTGATCCGAGACGATGGCCCGAGGAACTCCATATCTGTTGAAAATATTGGCCTTCAAAAATTTTGCCACCTCCTTCGATTCGCATGTTGTGGTGGCCTTAGCTTCTATCCACTTGGACACATAGTCTACTGCAACCAATATATACGTGTTCCCACAAGATGATGGTGAAGGGGTTGGCAGCGGAAGCGCATACATAAATCAATTACATAATAATCAGATCTATTTAGCGGATTATTTAGACAAATTCTATTCGCGTAATCATCTCACGTATCATGCTCATAACTCAAATAATCACATGCTTTAAATTAAATGAAATCTAAAACATGCTGTTCTAGGGTTTAGCCATTATACCTTGATGATTCTCCAAAGAATCGAAGATAGCTAGCGCCTTCTCCTCGTGAAGATCTTTAGTACAAAACCACGGATCTTCTGACTGGTTCCCGGACTGTGAACTGATATCAGGGTGGGCTGATCTCACCAGCGCACTAGGACTTAAATAGAGAAGACAGAAATCCTTTCCCACGGAGGAGAAAAATTCGACCTCTACTAGGAATAGAGAGGGCCGAAAATTTTGAGAGAAAATCAAGTATATTTTCTGTCTCCTTTATTCTCCTATTTATAATAAGTCACATATTGGGCCCAGACAGGGATCTATGGAAGGCTTTGGATATGGGCTCCTCCAATTAGCTTTTTACTAATTAAATTAAACCCAATTTAATATAAGCTTAAAATTGGAATATTACGAGCAGCCACTACAGAAGTAATACTGCACTCCCCATCCAAATCCGAAATTACAAGTACTTCGGGTTTCCAATACTTTATATTTATTTCCCGCACTTAAGATAGAAACATCCATTAATTAATTATTGTCTGCTATGGACTTAATTAATTAATATCTTATTTATTCCAAGAGAGGACTCAGCAAGAAAATCTTATTTATTATTCATAGAGTAATTAAACTCCAACTAGCTAGGTTCCGAATAATAAAACCTTATTTCAAGCTTCTCTTGAGGATGTTATCAAACAAGACTCACCTCGCGCACGATTCAACATAATAGCAATCCTAGCACCGCTAGATACTAATCACCACTACCCAATATACCAGGCTTATTGGGTTACGAAAAACCCGCACCATTTGGTAAGTCAAAGTAGTGCATAATCAATACCGTATGCTCAATGCTAACGTACATTGATTGAGAAATAATTTACGAGACCTCGTCTTTCAGTAGATAGCATAAAGACTGTCTCGCTTGTTAGATCCATTCAGTGCTATACCACACCAACGTCATCTTATTTCAGTAAGGCTTAGAAATAATCGGACTGACATTGCAACCTTTCACGATAGGTAGTCTAAGCCTATCTAGGTTGTGAAATAATTCTTTTTCTTTGTTTAGAACTGACCGTGTTACTTTAAAGTGGACGACGCCCACAACCGGTCTACTAAAACAAAGACTTAGACTTTGTTAAATTACTTATACATTTAAATATGCAATTAACATCCATTAAATGTAAAATATAACAACATTATGACAAAAATAATCTTTTTATTCATTTGGAAAATAAAATAAGAGTTTTAACAGTATTCAATCACTCGAAAGGTGATTTCTAGTATACAAACTCTAACAGATGGGAACGGTCCCATAAAGTCCATTCCCCACAAATCAAAAATTTCACACATGATCACCGGGACCTGAGGCATCTCGTCCCTCCTTGAAATTCCCCCTGTCTGTTGGTACCTCTCGCAACATTGGCAGAACTCAAAGGCATCCCTATTCAGCGTCGGCCAATAAAAACCGCTGTCCAGAACTTTCCTCGCTGTCTTCCTTGGTCCAAAGTGACCTCCACATGCCAAAGTGTGGCAATGAATTAACACATCTTTTTGTTCCCATTCGGGAATGCAGCGTCTAATCACTTGATTTGAGCACATTTTCCACAGGTAAGGGTCGTCCCAAAAGTAATATTTGGCTTCGCTTTTAATTTTCATCCTCTGGGCCCGGGAAACTTCATCTGAACTTGGCACTTCTCCCGTGACCAAGTAGTTGGCTAAGTCAGCAAACCATGGTTCTGCGTTCAGTGTGCGCTTCCCTTTATCCGATTCCCCTAGACCGGTTAAAGCTAAAACTGCTTCCCAATTAAGTGGTTTAGGAAATTTCTCCAGAAAGTACAAATGCTCCTCGGGGAAGGCATCGGGTATGGCCTCTTCTGTTTTCCCTTGATGTATTCTGCTCAAGTGATCGGCTACTCTATTCTCCGTTCCTCTTTTGTCTCTTACTTCCCAATCAAACTCCTGCAAGAGTAACACCCATCGGATTAATCTCGGCTTAGACTCCTTCTTAGCCAGTAAGTACTTTATTGCTGCGTGATCCGTGAAGACTATAACCCTCGACCCAAGGAGGTAGGGTCGGAATTTCTCAAACGAGTATACGACAGCCAACATTTCCTTCTCCGTGGTGTCATAATTCTTCTGAGCCTGATTCAGCGTCTTGGAAGCATAGAAGATCATAGCTTTTTCCATCAATTTTCTGTCCTAGGACAGCTCCCACAGCAAAATCACTCGCGTCACACATTATCTCGAAAGGATGGTTCCAGTCTGGCGCTCTGATAATCGGTGCTGACACTAACCTGTCCTTAAGCAACTGGAATGCCTTTTTGCATCCTTCGTCAAAGACGAATTCCACATCATTGTTTAACAACCGAGTGAGTGGTTGCGCGATTTTTGCGAAATCCTTGATAAACCTCCTATAAAACCCTGCATGACCTAGGAAGCCTCTCACCTCTTTTTGGTTCGTAGGGTATGGTAACTTTGATATCACATCCACCTTTGCTTTGTCTACTTGTATACCTCTCTCAGAAACCACGTGACCCAGGACAATGCCTTCAGTCACCATGAAATGGCATTTCTCGAAATTCAATACTAAATGCTTCTCTTGGCATCTCTGTAACACTAGATCAAGGCTGGCCAAACAAGTATCAAATGAGTTCCCGTATACGGTGAAATCGTCCATGAATATCTCAATGCATACTTCCAGCAGATCCGAAAAAATGCTCATCATACACCGCTGGAAAGTTCCTGGTGCATTACACAATCCAAACGGCATTCTTCGGTATGCATAGGTACCAAAGGGGCACGTGAATGTGGTTTTCCCTTGGTCCTCTGGATTAACGTAGATTTGGAAATAGCCACTGTATCCATCAAGGAAACAAAAGTACTGCTTGCCAGCCAGTCTTTCTAGCATCGATCTAGGACTGGCAATTTTTGACACGACACGATAACACGACACGAACCGGCACGAAATTAATGGGTTTGGGTCAGAGCTTATCGTGTTCGTGTCCTTATCGGGTCGACCCATTAAGGACACGAAAATTTCGTGTCGTGTTCGTGTCGTGTTCGTGTCGGGTTCGTGTTATCCGTTAACAATGCGTGTTCGTGTCGTGTTCGTGTTATCCGTTAACACATAATATTTTAATATTATTATTCTTATTAACACATAATATTTTAATATTATTATTCTTATTATTTTTATTTTTCAATACTTATTTTCGTGTCATTAATGGGTTCGTGTCGTGTTGACCCGAAACGGTTCGTGTCGTTAATGGGTTCGTGTCGTGTCCGTGTCGTGTTCGTGTCTGAGGGTAGCGGGTCGTATTCGTGTTCGTGTTTGAGGTTTTCTTAACGGGTCGTGTTCGTGTTTGTTGTTATCGTATTCGTGTCGTTATTGTGTCGACACGATAACGACCCGACACGCACGATTTGCCACCCCTAATCTGATCAATAAAAGGTAGAGGGAAATGATCCTTCTTCGTGGCTTCGTTCAACTTCCTGTAGTCGATGCACATCCTCCACCCTGTCACTAGTCTAGTGGGCACCAGCTCATTCTTTTCATTCTTAACAACCTGTATTCCAGACTTTTTTGGCACCATATGGACAGGACTGACCCACTCACTGTCCGGAATGGAGTAGATAATCCCTAGAGCAAGCAATTTTAACACCTCCTTTAGGACCTCCTCTCGCATGTTCGGATTCAGTTTCCGTTGTGCATCTCGATGAGCCTTCGCACCTTCTTCTAAACGAATGTGGTGCATACAAAGATCAGGACTTATTCCTACCAAATCCGAGAGAGTCCACCCTATTGCTTTCTTGTTTCTTTTGATGACTTCCAATAACCCCTTCTCTTGCTCCTTGGTCAGGTTACTGTTGACTATTACCGGAAATGTCTCATTCTCCTCCAAGTAAGCGTACTTGAGGCCTGGTGGAAGTGTCTTCAGTTCCTTCTTTGTTCCATTCGTCTCCTGGGGCAAGGGATTTTTGTCCGCAATTTCTGGTAATGCCTCCTTCCCAGACCCAGGAGATTTCTCCAGACTAGCCACGTGAGCCGATCCCTTAGATTTGGCTGACTCGGGACTTCTGCAAAACTCCATAATGGCCTCCGTGAGTTCCTCATCTGTCAATTCTGTTGTGTTCATTGCTGCACACCATCCTACAACTTCTCTGTCAATCGAATGACTCAACTCTGAGTTGTCGATTTGTTCCTGTATCAATTCCGTCTCAAGATATTCTTGGACTAGGGGGTTAATAACATCAATAGCATAGAGATTCTCAACATCTAAAGGCCTTTTCATCCCCTCATCTATGCTAAAAGTATACTTATAATCTCCCCGAAGACATCGATAATGGTCTTAGCGGTAAGCAAAAATGGTCTCCCTAAAAGACGCCCCTAGATCACACATAGCATGCTCGACTTTGATGTCCTCTAGAGAGATGGGTAATGTGAACATACCTGGGTCGGTGCATTTTGAGGGCATCCTTCTCTTTTGTATCACAGCAGACACATTCTCCCCGATCACAATCTTCCCATCTGGCTTGGTCTTCCCTGCAATGAACTCCTTGATGAACTTGCTGAAAGCAGGCATTTTTAGGGCTTGCAAGAATGGCAGGTTGATTTCCAACTTGCTAAAAATCTCCATGAGATCCTCTGTATCATCCTTTTTCTTCTTCGCTTCCCCTCGGTATGGAAATGGCTTTGCTCGCTTTACTGCATTTGTGGAAGTCCCAGCCTGGGTTTCATCAACTCCCCTGTTTCCTTCCTTGCTCACTTCTTCAGGTTCTGGGTCTAGGAAGAATGGGTCTCTTGGTCGAGGTAGGGATCCCCCTAAATCTCCCTTCTGGAGGTCTTCCTGAACAAGGATTTCCCTGGGTCTAGAGCTATCCTCTTGATGCAGCTGACTCTTTTTTCCTTCACTAGCCTGCATAGGCACTTCCTCATCAATTTCCAACGTCGGTCCTTCATAACCCCGCCCAGATCTCAAGGTGATTTGACTAATGTTTGCTCGGTCTGGCGGTTTGACGGTGGCAGGAAGTTTCCCTTCATTTCCCCGCATCTCATTCAAGGAGACTGCGATCTGGGACAGTTGCTTTGCCATCATATCCATGGCGGCTTTATGTTCAGACTGAGCGTCTTGTAATTTGTGCACCACGTCATTGTTGGAGTGCAGGTTATTCTGCATGAACTGCTGTGAATTCACTAGGTCGTGGACCATGTCATCCAAACTCCTCTGTGGCTCTGGAGTTGAATTGATTAGAATTTGGTCCTTGACCTTGGTTCTGACGATAATTCCCTTGATGATTGTTGTATTGGTTGTTAGACCCTTGATTTCCTTGATGGTTGTTGTACTGGTTACCAGACCCTTGATTCCCTTGATGATTTGGTTGGGAATTCTGGTAGTTCCCTTGGTTGTTTCTCTGATGAGGTGGCACATAGGAGCTCCCTGGATTGTTCTGATTCCTATTTCCCCAATTAGTATGGTCCTGATTCCTGTACCCCAGCTGCAATTGCCCCTCTTGACCTTTCCCTGACCAGTTGGATTGCCTCTCCGGAGGGTGTGCATAATTCGTGAGCTGAAGTGGGGGTGGCTGGCCTTGATCATGGTCAGTCCACCTAAAGTTTGGGTGAGTCCTCCATGGAGCATCCCTCTGTCTTCCTTGGTTCCAACTTCCGTCGGGATTCCAACTTCCCATCGAATTTGCCTGAGCTTGGCACTCCCCTTCGCAGGGCTGACTGTAGTATGGTTGAAGTTGCCTTTCCTCTTGACCAGGGGGTTTCTCAATTTCCACTGGAGCATGCGGATTGTATTTCTCAATTGCATTTAGCAAGGCTTTCTCCAGTTTATCGATCCTATCTTCCACCTTCTTGTCATCTTGTTCCATTACTGCATTGGCTGACCCTCTCCTCAATATGCTTCGCGGGTTATCATAGGCCTTCTTCGCCTCGATCAGCCTTCCCAAAGTTTCCCTAGCTTCACTTGCTTTATTCTTGGTAAAATTTCCCCCGCTCGAGGAGTTCATCAAGTCCTTTGATTCAGGATTTGCACCTTCGTAGAACAGATAGTAGGTCTCCGCTTCTATCATCCTGTGGTTCGGACAAGCATCCAGCAGCCCCTTGAACCGGGACCAATAAGAACTCAGAGACTCATCGTATTCCTGCTTGCACTCCTGAATCTCCTTCTTCAAGGCATTCGTCTTGTTGGACGGGAAAAAGTAATCCAAAAACTCTAGTTTAAAGTCCTTCCATGTGTTGATCGAGTCCGGTGAGAGCCTTAGCAACCAAGTATTCGCCTCCCCTTTGAGAGCAAACGGGATTGCTCGTAGACGGTAGTCCTCCTCCGTCGCCTCGTTGGGTCGCTTTTGAATGCTGCATAGTTTACTGAACTCGTTCAAAAATTCATAAGGGCATTCGTTCCTTCGTCCAGAGAACGTAGGTAGAACTCCGAGTACATTCGTTTTGATATCAATCGACCTCCGGCGTGGGTTTGAGACTATAGCATGGGCGGGTTCACCGTCGAGATGTGCGGTGAGTGACCCTATCTCCGGATCAGGGTCTACTAGATGAGCCATATTCGGGTCCTCCTCCTCCTCGGTCTCGGAATGCTCTGTTTCTGTTGATGACTCCGGGTCCTCCTCTCCACTCTCTGACTCGAACGGGAATGGATCCTTCGTCCTCAATCTTGATCTGGTGGTGATGGTAGATGTAGATTCCTTGACTCGCCACTTGTATTGGCCACTCCCTGACCCAGATGAGCTCGCCCAACTTCCAGAATGGAAGCCTGCGTTCATAAACTGTCAAGGAGAAAGAAAATAACAGAAATTAAAATATTTACACCAAATCCTTAAACACAATAACAATAAACGCCATCCTTCCCCAGCAACGACGCCATTTGAAAAGAGCTATTGGTGTGTAAACACGCTGTGCGCACAGAAAGAATATAACAGGTTTCCTTGGTCCAGCAAATCCTCTAGATCACGCGGTTTAGGAACTCGTTGGTCGTCGGAAAATCCCGGTCGTCGGACACACAGATCACTCTTTCAAAAACCTTCAACCACTTTACTAAACCTAGCTTAGGGAAGTAGAGATCGATCCCACAGAGATGGATGCGTAATAATCATGTTCAAGGATTTGGGCTTATTTTGGGGTTGGCTGCTGCCACGCATTTTTCTTGGGTTGAGGAAAATAAATTTAACTTGGGAATTTAAAACTGCTACGCTAACAGCTAGACCTAGGCGAAACAACAAAAGCATGCACGAAAATTACCCGAACAATCACTAGATCTAAGAAACTACTCTAATTACCTAGACCTAGGAAACAAACTGACTGTGGGGACCATGACTGAAAAAGCAGAGTACGGACGAAAAGCTGGCAAATAGCTAACTCTGGTACTAACGAACATCGACATCATCTTCTTCAACCAAATTGCGTAAAAACTCAGAATAAAAACAACATGAACCAAATCGGAACAGAGCATACTAAATCTAAACCATTTTAATGAGTAACAATGAAGAACCAAACAGATCTACAGATGCTAGACGAAGTAAAACAGAAAGCGAGCGGAAAGCTCAAAATCCATGCACAACTTAACCTCCTCACTTCGGATCCAACCTCAGACGCTAAATCCACTCCGGATCCAAGCGTCCGACACAAACTCCAACCAAAAGAAACATTTCATAACTTCAGATTTAAACAACAACCTCCAATCAATCAACAAACCACAGATCTATCACCAAATTCCCAGATCGAGTACCACCGCAGCAAAAACAGAGATCGACATAAAACTTATGAAAAAAATAAACTCTCAACAGCAGGATCTACGTGGATCAACTTGAAATATCACAGATAAACGCAAACAAACAGAAGTGAATAGATAATCAGTAGCATCAACAACCGAATCGACTCCCAAAAGTGAAGTTCGACCGTAAAAGTGCAAAACAAATTGAAATTTAAAGAGATTGTATCTTCGCCCTCAAGCGGACGGTGTTGCGATTGAAATTCTGAAGAAATAAACCCCTTCGGAACCGAAACTACCCCAGATCTCCCATTCCCAAGTGTGTGTTGTGTGTGTGAGCTAAGAGTGAGCGAAAAAAATTCCTGATCGTGTGTTGCATGCTCTTCTATTTATAGGCGTTGGAGTGGGGCCCAGCGATGTATAGATAGACTTTGTTGCCCTCAACTACTGACTCCCTCCTTCACGCCTTCTTTTTCCTTAGATTCTGCTCATTTTTACTTCATTCCTTCGCTAGATTGTTTCCTTCAGCACCTCCTTGATCTAGCGATTCTTTCACACACCTGGCTTATAAACCGTGTTAGACCCAGCAAAATGTAACGCTTTTCACCATATAACCGATGCATGAAATTCGCCTTATCACCGATCGGGAGCCTACAATGGCGGTGAGGCGACCGGCTAGCGGTCGGAAATCGGCGTGGACTCGCCGATTTTTTTGCCGAAATGGATCTCGCTGATTACAATGGTCGGCTAGCGGACCGGCGAGCGCGTGCGGAGCGGTTAGCCGGCCCGCTAGCCGCCATTGGAGATGCTCTTATAATGCTCAATTAAGAGACACATATCTTTATTAGTTTTTCTATGGGTGCATAGCTAGTTTTTATAAAACTATTAAGAGCAGAACAAATATTTAAGAAATAAAGTATACAATATTTATTAGTTATATCACGATTACAATTTTTAATGAATATAAATTTAAATTTAATTGGTGATGTTATAATATTTTTAGTATTTAACTATAAGTAACTATGAAAAATAAAATTTAAATATTTGCATCCTAAAAATTACTTTTATTTACCTTGAAAATTAAATTTTAGATATAACTAAAATTTTGCCGATTTTCAGTTAAATATGTCCTCAGTTTTCAATTATTTAGTGATAGCAACCTAAGACCTGATACAATTTTTTTTTTGTTTTTTAATAATTGCATTTTAATAAATTATGATACTAGTGATTTGCAAATTATAGTTTGGTTTATTAATATTGAAAATAGATACCTATGAATTCGAGAATAAGCATTTATTGAATTTTCCTCATTACAATTACACGTATCACCTAGTCAAAATTTGTATAATTTTTATAGGTAAATAATACTTCCTCTAGTCTCCATTAGAGGTCTCAGTTTATATCATCACAAGTATTAAGAAATTGTTTAATTTTATAAATGAAAGTGGCAGAAAAAATTAGAGGAATATTAATCATACTTTTATATACTATTTGTCAAAATATTGACAACGAAATGAGATTTCTAATGCAAAACCGAAGAAATATTAGTGTATTATTTTAAATTCAGCACCGTCTATTTCGAACATCTGGTTCCATCCCTGAATGATGCAGTTATAGAAGACAAGTCTTGGAAGCTAAGAAAAGTATATTTTTGGTTTTATTTATTTCCTAGTTAATAGAATTAGGAGATGGAACAAATATTAATTATTTTTGCTTATTATCTTCTTAGTTATTTTCTTTACATAAGTTTAGAATTTCTTAGTTATTTTCTTTCCATAAGTTTATGATTTTTCTTTGCCTATATAAAGACTTCATTGTTTGATCTTAAAAGACAGACTTTGATTATATATTTTGACATTGAGTTTTATACTCTCAAGTTCTCAATTTAGTTGAGTTCTTTTTGTCCATCAGTTCCGTCATTCTCATACTTCTCCGTTCATTTGCATCATTTGGTATCACGATCCAGGTTGATTATCAATGGCTGAACGTAGACATGGCGGCAGACGTGGCGATGCTCGTGGCGGTGGTCGTGGTGGGGGCCAAGGAGATCTCCCAACCAAAGAGGCTGCACGACAGCGTGATCTGCGCGACATCGAGAACGATGATCTGAGACAACAGGTCTGAGACCTCCAGCGCGACATCGAGAACGGTGATCTGCGCCAACAGGTTCGAGACCTACAACGACGATTTGAGCGATTGGAGAAGCGTCGTGGGGAAGCCAATCCGATGAGATCTCATGCGTCGGAGCGTCGTTCAGTGGACGATTCGTTATTCAGCAACGTCTACGGTGGCAAGTCTAAGCCCGTATACGACAAGGATATATTGTCGATGCCGGTGTATGATAAGCCCGTGTATGACGAGGATATATTTTCGATGCCGGTGTATGATAAGCCCGACGAAGATATATTCTATGATGTTGTTGATACCATTAAGTTTGGTGTGAATGTGGTAGATTTAGGAGTTGTTGTTGGAGGGACAACAGAGAATGGATACAGGAAGGTTATTGAAGAGGATGTTCGACTTGAATCAGTCGATAGTGCTAATGAAAATGGTGATGGTATCGAGAAAGATGTCGTTACTAAGGAAATTGGAGTGGATCTTTAAAATTCTGAATCTGCAGCAGAGGAAAAGGGATATGACGAGAATCAGAAATTATGAATTCGAAGGGAATGATGCCGGTTTGTTTGTTTCTGCCGAGTATGAAGATTTGGATAAAGAAGTTGATGTTGTTTGGGAGACGATTGATCATAGGATGGATTCACGGAGGAAGGATAGAAGGGAGGCGAGGTTGAAGGAGGAGATTGAGAAATATCGAGCCTCGAATCCGAAGATCACTGAGCAGTTTGCTGATTTGAAGAGAAAAGTGCAAACAATGTCGATTGAAGAGCAGCGAGAAGGGGTAATGGATGAATTGCGTAATGTTAATTTAAACAAATTCTTCATTGAAGCTGTAGCTCTGATTTGTGATGCAAAGCTTAAAGCAGCTGATATACAGTATCCTTTACAAATTTGTTCTTTGCTCCATCAGTGGTATAAAGAATTTTCTCCTAGTCTTGTTCTAGGTCTCTTAAAAGTTTCCATGCTGGGGAAATCTGTGGAGGATCTCGATGGAGACAAATACTCAGGCACAAAGAAGCAGAGTACCTTGAAGCTTCTTTTGGAGTTTTACTCTGTTGGGGTTGTAGAAGATACTGGTATATTTGTGGAAATACCAGAATTGTTGGTGTATGTGAGACGTGGTGATGGAGATAAAGTAGACTCGAGGACGAGTCTTTTTCAAGAAGGGGAGTATGATGCAGTTATAGAAGACAAGTCTTGGAGGCTAAGAAAAGTATATTTTTGGTTTTATTTATTTCATAGTTAATAGAATTAGGAGATGGAAAAAATATTAGTTATTTTTGCTTATTATCTTTTTAGTTATTTTCTTTACATAAGTTTAGGATTTCTTAGTTATTTTCTTTCCATAAGTTTAGGAATTTTCTTTGCCTATATAAAGGCTTCATTGTTTGATCTTAAAAGACAGACTTTGATTATATATTTTGACATTGTATACTCTCAAGTTCTCAATTTAGTTGAGTTCTTTTTGTCCATCAGTTCAGTCATTTTCATACTTCTCCGTTCATTTGCATCACTGAAAATACCTACTGAGAACATAGAGAAAGAAGAGAAGCTACGTTTTGCATGCACATTGTGTCATTGTGATTGCGTTTTTTTCCCTATAATTACCCCTTTTGTGTTAACATTAGAAACCACACAAACCAATTTTCCTATATCATCATCAATTTATTGCAATCAACTACAATGATGAGTATTTGTAGAGGTAAATGTAACCAAAGTAAGTGCATATATATGGCTTCTGATATTCAACTAATTAATTTCATGGTATGTATGTTTAGGAAAAGACTCGTGGCCGGAGCTGGTGTGGGTTTCAGGTGAACTGGCTAAGCAGGTGATCGAGGGAGAAAACTTATTTGTGATTGCCGTCATTGTGCGTCCAAACGAACCCATCTTTCCGGGTTTCAACTGCTTCCGTGCAAGGGGCGGAGCCAGCCCTATAGCAAGTGGGGCATTTGCCCCTCCTCACCTCTCCCCCTCCATTCTATATTTATTACAAATTTTTATGTATATATATAAAATTATACCAAATGCCCCTCCTCAAAAATAAAAAGTTTACTATCTATATGTAATTTTGCCCCTCCTGTATTGAATTTCTAGATACGCCCCTGCTTCCGTGTGTGGGTATTAGTGGACGACTACGGTAATCTCATTAAGACTTCCGTGATCGGCTAAGATCTACTGCATATGTGTGTGTGGGTGAGCGTGCGCGTGTCTCGTATTTCTAGTGTGTTTTCAGTTTGGACCCAAATCAGTCTATTGATTTTGGAGTACTATTTCTATTTCCGTTCAATGTGTGAATAAATGGGACAATTGTACGTTCACTGAATACAAATGTTACAAATGTTTGTTGTATTTTATGTTACACATAACCTCCCACTCACAATTAGTTTGGGTTCTCAACTTTTTATTCCTTATACAGAAAAAGACATCGAACGCAAACTGGGTGCTCAGTTAATGTGTTTTTTTGTAGTGCATCATACAAGCTAGCTTAAGGTTTATTCATGCTCTTACTACCAAAAAATCACAAATAGTTTCAGATATTTACGCTACTAAATCTCAAATTTCCGTCAATAAAAGGATATACTGGCGGATTGGTCGCAGAAATGAATCAGAATTATGTTTTTATCAATATATATTAGTGGCAGATTATTTTTCCCCTCTAAATTTTACTGACAAATTACCCATGGAAAATAATTTGCCAGAGAAGTTCCTCACAATAGAACCCGGCATAATTATATTTTGATAGCGAATAATGGTGAAATAGTATCCTCACAATAGAACCCGGCATAATTATATGATAAGGGGATCCATAATAATTCCCCAAGACATGCCAACTAGTGAGTGATCTCTAATTAACAACAAACAAAAGAGGATAAATTGATTCTAGCCACAAAAAGTAGATCCCAAAGGAATGGACGGAAGCAAAGAGATGGGAGAAGCGTATACATGAGAGATCTAACTCGGAACCTCTAGATCTCCTCCAAAATAATGATGGCAATCCTAGGCAACTTTCACCATGTTAAAATTATGTGCATTACAAAACGAAAGTTTATCGAAAAATTTAGTAACAAAATTTCAGGCTGTATTATATTATGTACTTATAATTGGCGGACACAGTAGGAGGGAATTAGGGGTTTAAGCCCTTCCCAACAATTTTTTTTTAATATTTTTCTACTTAAATTTTTTTGGATATTATTCAAAACCTTTTTAGCCCTTCCCAAATCAATATAATTGAAGACTAAATCGCTGGAGCTGAATGAAATGGAGGGGCTGAATAAATTTTGAGAATGGAAAACTTGCAGAAGAATTGAAAGGAAAAAATGACTGTCGTATTTTAGGAAGAAGAAGAAGTTTTGTTTATATAAAAAATCACTTTTAAAATGTGATATAGAGTACTCCCTCCGTCCCACTTAAGATGACACGTTTTCCTTTATAGTTTGTCCCAATTAAGATGATATATTTCCTTTTTTGGAAACTTTCTCTCTCCAATTAATACACTCTACCACTTTTTCTCACCCCTATTAAAATATTCATCTTTCTTTCTCTCTCTATTTTAATACTTCCATCCACCTTTTCTCTTTCTAACTAAACACATTAACCAATAACTTCTAAAATCTCGTACCGGCTAAGAAATATGTGTCATCTTAGTCGGGACGGAGGGAGTATTTTAATGCTATCAGATAAGCCGTTTTGAGCTCCCAATTAGACTTTTTCTTATAAAATAAAATTGATTATAAATTTACTTAATTTATAATTTTTGAGCAATGAAAACTTCTTTAATTTCTTGAACTAAGTTGCATAAATTGAGCAGAAATTAAAATTTACTCCAAATTAAAATTCAAATTCCTTTAGCTAAGTTTGATACTATATACTACTCCCTCCGTCCAAGAAAAATATGACACATTGTAAATGATACGGGTTTTAATGTGAAATTGGTAAAGTAAGAAAAAAAGGAAAAAAAAGTAAGAGAGAAGTAGTGTTAGTGGAATATGAGGTTAATATTATTAGTAAGAGAGAAAGGAAAAAAGTAAGAGAAAAATTGTTGAAAACTTTCATTTTTTAAATGTGTTCTATTTTTAGTGGATAACCAAAAATGACAAATGTGCTTTATTTTTCGTGGACGGATGAAATATAAAAATATATTTCCTCTTGTTTTATTATATGAATGGTGAGAAAATAAAATAAAAATAGTGACATTTCCATTTAAAGAAATGTGTCAATTAAAGTTAGATATCTTAAAAGAAAGATATATCACTTAGACCGACAAAAAATACTATGGTTAAGGCCCTGCCATTAATAATTCCTTCGTCCGCCATACTTTTAAATGCAGCAAAAGCATATGCATGCATTATTGGTGTAACTAAATTTAGTTACTAGTAAAATCAAACATATACACGTTCAATTGGTATCACTATAATTATATCACTTCTAAAAAATTTTGTGGTGTGCAAACAGAGTATTATTATTATTATTATTTTGTTTATGAATAAATGAATTTAAAATTAAAGGCTACGCTGCTAAGAAATAAACAAGGCATTATTTTTAATACGTTTGGATGGAGAACATGAACTTGAATTTGTTAATAGATGATTTTTAGTTTTTAATGCGAATCATGCATTGTTCCATAATCTCCCCTTCATCACTAAGGCATTCCTGTATAAAACATGAAGCCACTCTGCAGACTGGACCACGTGATTACAAAAATATAATTTCCATAATTTATGAGGTTTGCAAATATTCGATACACTTCCTCTCATAACTAAATTAATGATTAAAGAATACCACACACCCAAATATCAAGATGACATGTACATAAAGTCTAAAGACAAATGCACATTTTGCACATTGTAGTTGTAGTGTACAAATAAAAATCTTAGTACTTGTTTATCCCTACAGAATAGCATTATAATATTGTTTAACTAAATTTAATCTATTACTATAAACATGCTCTAATTAACATTCATTACCAAAATTCAAGCTTCAAAACTTTATACGCAGGTTGCAACTAAAGTGAAAATATATAGTTGGAATAAATAAAATTCGAAAAGTAAAACATAATATAAAAACATGAAACTGAGAGACTAGATCAAGTAAATAACGAAATATTATGTACTACAAAAACGATGAATACTAGAGCAGAAAAATACTCGATAATCAACGAGTTAAATTCAAAAGGACTAATTTGTTACTACCTCTGTCCCTGAAAATTTGATACAGTTTACCATTTTGGTCCGTCCCTGAAAATTTGATACAATTCACTCTTACCATTTTTGGTAGTGGACCCCATATTCCACTAACTCATTCCTATTCACATTTTATTATAAAACTAATACTTTAAAAGTAGGATCCACATCCCACCAACTTTTTCAACTCACTTTCCATTACATTTCTTAAAACTCGTGTCGGGTCAAAGTGTAGCAAATTTTGGAGGACGAAGGTAGTAAAATTTGTAGAGCTAGCTAGTGTTTCAAGCTCTAAGGATTACAAATGCGAGCGTATTCTCTATTTTACACCGATGGCATCATCATTAGGGTTGTTCCCATGGTCTTCTAATAATATTACATCAATGTCTACATATATGTTTGTGTGTCATGTTCTAGTTGAATAATCACGTTGGTTCTTTAGTCTTTCTATTGGTGTGACATGTCATTTCCCTTAATAAATATTCTCTCCGTCCCCGATTAAAAGTCACACTTTGATCGGGCACGCGTTTTAAGAAATGTAAAGAAAAATTGGTTAAAAAAGTTAATGGAATGTGAGATCCACTTTTTTATATTAGTTTTATAATAAAATGTGAATGAAGTGAGTTAGTGGAATATGAGACCTACTTACCATTTATGGTAAAAATGAAGTGTGACTCTTAATTGGGGACGGACAGAAATGGAAAATTGTGGCTCTTAACGGGGACGGAGGGAGTATACGTTACAGTGTCATGTTTAGATACGTCATTGATATGCTCGGATTTTGCACGGTTTTAAGGCCATTATTTGGCCCGTTATTAAGGTCAAAGTTGCATTACATGTCCATTATTTGCATATTTTATCAATTTTGGTATTTTGACATGTTTTGTGAGAAATGTGCATATTTGAGCCTAAAAAGGGAGTAAAAACGCGAAGTAGGAAATCTGGAGCATCTCCGGCGACCGCCGCAACACTTCCGGCAACCGTCGGCGCTTAGCGGAGACAAAGACAAGCCCGGCGACTGCCGGGAAGTGCGTGGCGACCGCCACAAGGAGTCAGAAGCTACTGGACTGCGCGCGGCAACCGCCGGCCAAGGTGCGGCAGCCTGCCACAAAAATGCGGCGCACGACATATGTCTTCAAACTCAATTTTCCGGCGATCCTGAAGTCCGATCAGAGCTTTCTATACACCATTCTCTTCATCTTGAAAACAGATTCAAGATGGTTCAAGAATCAACTCAATCGGAGTTCTGTGGAGAGAGTTATGGCCGTTTTACCAAAGTCGCACAAACCCGTCATCTGCAGTTTAGGCGGAAATTTGAAGAAGGAAAGAAGATATTACCGTGTGAAGCCAAATCTTTTCCTTCTACTATGGGGAACGAAAATAACATTTTTCTAATGCTTGGAGGACACTTATTACCAAATTTAAATCCTTCTAAAGCCTATATATACCCCATAACCTCATCCATAGAATTCAACCCTTCCTTAGAGCATCCGCATCGCTGACTCGATGCGGGCTCGGTCTTGTCTCGACGAGACGAGCCAGCATCGAGACAGCGTTGCGAGACTCGTCTTGTCTCGACAAGACGAGATATCTCGTCGCGCGACGCGTGCCGGCGAGGTCGGCCTCGAGCTGGCGAGACGACGCGCGCGCCCACGTGGCGCGCGCTGGAGCATTGCGTGACGCCCACTCGCCGGCCTGCGAGTGGGCGTCGGAATTATGACGTAATAAAAAAAATTATAAATTCGAAAAATTCGAATTTAATAAAAAAAAATTCAAACTGTCAAATGACCGTTGGGAACAAACGGTCGAATTTTTTAAAAAAATTATTTATTTTTTCTTTTATTATTCTATAAATATACTCCATACTCCATTCACCACTTTACACACAAACACTACTCTCATTTCTCTTCCATTTTACACACAAACACTACTCTCAAATTGTAGAAAAAATGTCCGGCGATGGAAACTCCAGCGGCGGCGGCTCCAAAGAAGCAGGCGGCGCTCCGGCGGGTTCGACTTGAACTCGTTCGACGATTGGGCGAGCATGTACAACTGTTTGGGTACTTGAAAGGTGTCTAATCTGCGTGCAATGTGTTCAAAGGGAAATAACAGGTTCCCTAGGTCCAGCTAATCCACTAGATCACGCGGTCTAGGAACTCGTTGGTCGCAGAAAATCCCGGTCGTCGGACACACAGAGCACTTCTTTAAAAACCCTCAACCACTTTACTAAACCTAGTATAGGGAAGTAGGGATCGATCCCACAGAGAAAGATGCGTAATACTCATGTTCAAGGATTTGGGTGTGTTTTTGGTGTTGGCTGCTGCCACGCATTTTCTTGGGTTGAGGAAAACAAATTAAACTGACTTGGGAAACTTTAAAACTCTTAAGCTAACAGCTAGACCTAGGCGAAATTATGAAAGAGCGTCGCAAAGGAAATTAACTGTTCAACACTTGATCTAAGAAAACTACTTCACTACTAGACCTAGGAAATAAACCTACTGTGGGGACCATGACTGAAAAACCAAAGTACGAACGAAAAGCTGGCAGAATAACTAACTCTCGTACTAACTAACAGCGACATCGTCTTCTACAACCAAATTGCGTAAAACTCATAAGAAATTCAACATGAACGAAATCAAACAGAGCAAACTAATTTAAAATCAAATTAATGCATAAACCACGAAGAACTAAACAGATCTGCAGACACTAGACGAAGCAAAACAGAAAACAAGAAGAAAACAGAATCCATCTAACAACTATCTTTCCTCACGTCGAATCCAACCTCAGACACTAAATCCACTCCGGATCCAAGCGTCCAACACGAACTCCAACCAACAGAAACTCTTCGTCACTTCAGATTTGAACAAAAAAACTCCAAACAGTCAATAAACCACAGATCTATCACCACATTCCCATATCAAACACCACAACAACAAAATAAAACAGAGATCGACATAATACTTGTAGAAATAAACTATCAGCAGAGAGATCTATGCAAATCGACTTGAAATTCAACTGCTAAACGCAGATCAACAAATGGAAAGACAATAAGTATCATCAACAGCCAGGTCGACTCCCAAAAGTGAAGTTCGAAAGTAAAAACGAGCAAAACAACTGAAATTAAAAGAAATTGTATCTTCGTCCACACTCGGACGGTGTTTCCAACCGTGAAACTTCTAAAGAAAGTAACCTTTCGTACCCGACTACCCCAGATCTCTCATTCCCAAGTGTGTGTAATGTGTGTGAGCTAAGAAGAGTAAAAAAAGTGATAAGTGATAAGTGATATTCTTTGCGTTGTATGCTCTTCTATATATAGGCGTTGGAGTGGGGCCCAGCGAGGTATAGATAAGACTTTGTTGCCCTCAGCTATTGACTCCTTTGTCACGCCAATTTTCCTTGTAAATCCTGCTCACTTCGTTCCTTTCCTTCGCTAGACCATCTCCTTCAGTACTTCCTTGATCTAGCGATTTTCTTCACACACCTGGCTTAGGAAACGTGTTAGACCCAACAAATTATAACATTTTTCGCACATAACCGATGCATGAAATTAGCCTTATCAGTACTCCCGGTTCGTCGCCGGGCACCCAAGGCTCGACCACCCCGCCGGCGTACCAAACACCACATTTTGATGTGGATGCATACTATCGTCCCTCCCCCCCAGAGGTACGGGAAATCGCCGGGATTATCCAAATTCCGGAGAATTTTTTGGCGCGTGAACGCAGTTTGCCCGACTGGCCAATAGGTGGAGACTCCGGCTCCGGCAAGATCAGCCTCAAGCTCGGCATCAATGCCGAGGAGGAAGAGGAGGAAACGGAGGCAGATGTTGTGGGAGACGGCACCCGTCATCCATACAACCAAGACGAGACGTTGGCTCTGTACGACGCTTGGATCGGCGTCTCGTACGATCCTGTCGTCGGGAATCAACAAACCCACAAGTGTTTTTGGTTAAAAGTCACCGAAGTTTACAACGCACGAAGGCCGAAGAATACCGTTGCCCGCAACGTGAAGATGCTCCGCAGTCATTGGGACCGATGCGACAGAGATGTCAAAAACTTTTGCGCGATATACAGGGGAGAAGAGGCGAATTATCAGAGCGGAGCCAGTGGAGCCGACATTCTGAGAGCGGCGTTGCGGGTCTTCAAAGACGACGTCGGCAAAGATTTCAAGCTTGTCGATGTTTGGTCGCAAGTCCACCACCTTGAAAGGTGGGCTGGCGGTGTCGAGTCGGGCTCGAAACGCACGAAATGCACGGCGCGTGGCCACTACTCGTCTAGTGATGGCGGCGAAGGCAACACCTCATGTGAGGGCACGCCAACCGATGATGCAAGGGGGTCTTCTTCCGGTACACGACGTCGGCCGCAAGGGAACAAGGCGGCGAAGGCGGCTAGAGCGAGGGGAGAGGGAGAGGGAGGGGCCGCGGCGAATCAAGCCAGGCGGGCGAGGGCTCGGGCTCCGGCACGGGCATGGGCTCGCACACCCTAATGTCCATGTACCTGGTCGCCACGATGGCGGACATTTCAAAAATGACTCCTAGCCAAGTTTCAGCCCATATGGTTGGAATTGAGTATATGAGAGCTCAACTTGGTATAGGTGCACCGCCGACTTCGGGGGATGATGATTCGCCGACGGAGTAGTTTTTATAGTTTAATTTAGAGTATTTTAATTATGTATTTTTTTTATTTTTTAGGATTTTAAATTATGTATTTTTTTTATTTTTTAGGCTTTTAATATTTATTTTATTTTAATGAAGTGTGTTTTTATTAATTGAATTTGTTGGAATTAAAAATAAAAAATGAAATTGAATGAGTAGTTAAGAGATGGTTAAGAGATGGAGGGATGCAGGTGTTGTCTCTTAGTTAAGAGATGAGCTGAAAAGTACAGTGGGGCCCATGAATAGTGAAGAGATGAGATGGTTAAGAGACGGATAAGAGATAGCGTTGCAGATGGCCTTAGCCCCCAAAAGGGGAGCTTTCATAGCTCCTCCTCCAACCCTAATCTTTCATCTTCTTTTTGCCAATTACTTCCATAGCATAAATTTGAGAGTTCTTCATTGTGCAAGGGGTTGGAGAAAGAAGCAAGAACATCAAGAACGACAAGGATTCAACCTACGGGTTTTATTTGCTTTAGTTTTATGTTCCAATTGTTTTCACTCCAATCTATGTTTTTAGCTTATTCAATTATGTCTAACTAAATTCATAGGATTCTTTGGATGTGTTAGTAACTTTTATTAGTTTATAAAATTCATTTTTCTATTTAATAGCTGTTTTGTTTTTACTTTGTTTCTTCCCTAAGTAGTTTTGATGTTGCATGATTGAGTGACACAATCGTGTATGATTGAATATAGCTTGCTTCATAACAGAGTTCTTGCGAGTTAGATTCACATAGTAGACACTACAGTTAGCTTCCCTTAAAACGGCACTGTTAATTGAGAGTGAGGACTTTTCAATGGTCTTAGGAGCCTTTTGGAGTTACGTGTTAGGATTGACAACCCTAATGTTGTAATCAACGTTTGTATCGCATGAGCATAAGCTAGGTGACTCGTCCTTTCAAAGTATAAACTGTTCTAGGGTATTGTAGTTGGAATTTGTATAACCATAATTGTGAACGCACATCCACGGAATTCTCTTATCACTCATATTTTATCTTTGTGATTTAATTGCATTTAGTTGTTTGATTGCTTTTAATTGTTTTACTTTCAAAAACCCAAAACTTCTCTTGTTTCTCTAGATAGTATTTGACGCTTAGTACATAATAGCCAGTTGCAATTATATTCCCCGTGTTCGATATCTCGGTACTGACCTTTAGCTATACTAGATCTACCCTGTATACTTTCAGGTATTTTTAGTGCTAATCAAAAGTGCATCAAGTTTTTGGCGCCGTTGCCGGAGAATATTTTTGCTTTAAGCTGATATTGTAGAAAGGTTGATTATACTAATTTAGAGTGTAATATTATTTAATTTTATTTTTCTTTTGATTTTTTTTGAGGTACTTGAGGAGAGCAAGGAGCACAACAATGGATGCGTTTCAATATTGGAGACAGTCGACATGGGCATACACCACCAATGATGAATCCGAGCAAAGGTGTCGTGGACTTGAATTCATAGTACAAGAACTTGAAAGACATAGAGAGGAGAGTTTACAACAAGGAATTAGAATGGAAAACACGATGAAGTCCATGGAAAAGAAATGCAAAGAGATTAATGAAGGACTTGAAAACATTAGCAAGAAGATGACTGAGGCGATACTTCCATGTTTTGAAGAAAAATCAATCATTGAAGAAGAAAAGGAGGAACAGCCCCGCACCAATTGGGAGGAACGGTTAGAAATTTGCATCATCGAGGTACAAGAAAATAGGAAGGTGACCAATCAGAGGTTGATGAATTTGGAAAGAAACACCGACCTTTTAGAGCAAGGATTCGCAAGTCTTGTCGCACAAGTGGTAGAATTGGAATACAATATGGGGATTTTGGCCACTACAATAGGGAGTAAAGAACCAACTGACCACTCGCCAGCCGTTGATCATCCTCAGCGGCCCGCTGCACATCTTCACAGCGGTCCGCCGGGAACTTCACAGCCATCCGAGGCCGATTCGGACATAGATGCAGAGCAGCCACTACACCACTTTGCGGCGGTCCGCCGCCTGAAAGTCGGTCCCCAGAGTCGCAGGTTCCTAACGCCGACACCATGACCATGCCTTCCCATGAAGTTGAAGAAGATGAGACAAATAAAACTGTGGTTAATTCTTTCAAACCCTCTCTCTCTATAATGTTAATTCCTTTTATTGCTGACAAAGCTGATTTTGGTGAAGATTCACAATTAAGTCATGCATGGAGGAAAAGTTGGAGCAAAACCGAAAAATCCAAGTTCAAGCTAAGAAGTTGTCCGAAATATCTGAGGTACGATTTGTGTGGGTTCAATCTTTTGTGTCCATTGTCACATTTTGTGTTTGCACAATCTTCTGCTGCAGCACTTGATAAGCTCCGTAGAGCATGGGTGAGATATAAAGTCCAATGTTGATAGCTTTCTTGTTTTTAGTAGTTTCTAGTTTTATTTTTATTTTCGCTTTGTTTTAAAATTTTCGTTTTATTTTATTATTTTTCATTTAAAAAAAATCTTTTTCTTTAAGTTTATTTTCGTTTTTCTCTAAACAAAAAAAAAAATTCTGGAGCAGGGTTGGCGGTCGCCGCGCTAGTTGCGGCGGCCCGCCGAAAGAAGAACAGTAAAGACAGACCATCCACGGCGGTCCGCTGAACTGCAGTCAGCGACCGCCGCAGCGTGTTAGACGCGAGATTCTCACATAAGATATGTTTCTTCTTTCCTTCTTTTATTCTTTTTCTTTCTAACCCTAGCATCCACTTTCTCCCCTCTCTTTAAATTCTATTTCTCCACATTATTCACACACTCACACTCCAAATTCACATCACTCAATTAAGTTCTTTGGATTCTACCGAATTGTTCTTGTGCTCAATTGTCAACCAACGCAAGGTACGTTCTTCTTATAATTTCTGAGTTTTGATCTTGAATACTTTCATTGGATGACTTTGTTGTTGGTATATATTTTGGTAGTTTACCATGGAGTTTGATAGGGGATGATATTCTTTTGATAATTTGTTGGTGAATTTGTGAGTTGGATTTTTTTGGAGTTAATCATTGTTGGGTGTGCTTGAATTAGCTTCTTGTCGTGGATGAAATTTGAATTCCCCGTTGTTTTGATTGTTGATACGCATAGTTCATGTTCATAGCATTGTGAGGCTATTTTATCTTGCATGACTTGTGTATATTTTTGAGCTTATATTGTTTTGCATGTTCTTGGTCTATGGTTGAAAATTCTTGCAAATTATTGGGGGATAGAGATCTTGATGAGGGATGATTTTTTGAATCAAGGTGGATTACTTGGTCTTGGATGTGATTATGTTTACACCTTGATTTGGTTCAAGTTTGGGGGATTGCCAAATACTATGTGTTGTATCCTACTATAATTTTCTTCATTCTATGCTCACATTGCGAATTTGTAGGTACAAAGGCATCCCAAAGGAATCCTCACGATGGGGGATAACATGTGCTTCAAAGAACGTCAAGCTAAAGACGAAAAATAAGCGCTTGTTGGAAGACAACCCAACCATTTATTTCCAGTTTTTGAGTATCTTTTGGTTTTTGTTTTATTTTGTTTTCTGCTTTGAAAAAAAAAATTCGCAGGTTCTGACCCTTACGTGGCGACCGCTGCAAGCGCTGCGGCGGTCCGCCACCTGCTCCCTGGAACAAATCTGACGATGTGTGGCGACCGCCGGACAGGCCGCGGCGGCCCGCCACCTGAGCACAGTATCCAGCGCGATTTTTTGAATTTTTCAAATTTTCGCCCCGTCAACCTCTACGCGAAATTTTTCAAGGTATGTTTTCTTTTTAGTAGTTCACTCACGTCCCTACCGACTCTACAAACTTATTTTACACTTTGTTGTAAATAAGTTTGGGGGGATGAAGTGGTGGACCGTGAGTTTAGGTTTTGTTTTAGGGTTTTCTTTTTTGTTTTAAAGTTTTTTGCTTTTGTTTTTCAAAACCCCGTAGGAGAATCTTGTTGTTTAAAATGTTTTCTTGAATCCATGTCGTGAACATAACATGAAGAACATGGAAACACGCATGCTTAGGAACACACTTTAGATCGAATTGCCAATGATATTACATTTCATATATGTTTAAGTGTGGCTTAACGTTTTGATTTGATGGTTTGGTAAAAAGGTGCATAATTAGTGAATTGCTTGTTCGCCTTGAATCATGCTTTATACCTGGTGAGGATTTGAGCCTTTATTTCATTCTTGTGTGATTTATCTGCATTCATGTATTTGTTTCTAGAACTTGCTCCTAGTCTTGCCTACGTTTACATAGTGTTTAAGTCGATTTAGGAGGATGATTGACCATCTTTTCTTAGCCTATTTTTATCTAAAAACCATTATATTCAAAAATTTTCCCTTCGGAGCCAAGTTTGAGCTTTTAAGCCCTTTCTTTGGAAGTCAAAATTATGAGGACAATTTATTGGGTTAGTTAGTCATTACTATCTTATTTTGTAAAGGAATTGGAGAGATAAGGGGGAAATATAAAAATAGTGTGCTTAATGTAAAGAAAGTACAAGTTGTGAAATGGTAAAAATTCCAAATATGTGCTTGATTTTAGAAAAGAAAAGAAAGGATGTGTAAGTAAGAAAGAAAGAAAGAAAAAAAAAAGTGTGAAAGGCTGTGAAAAGAAAAAAAAATTCAAAGGATTGGAAAGTGAGTTGAAGGAGAAATAAATAAAGTGTTAAAAGTGTCTATGGTTTAGAAAAGTGGAGTTATCTTTACTCTACTTGGGATATTTTTATTTTTAGTCACTTTTTAGCCAAATATTCCACACCAACCAAAGAGCCTATATTACAACCAAATATAAAGACCTTTTGGACTTTTGAAGCTTAATCACATTTAGTAGAGGAGGGAGTAGACTTTGAGCAAGCCTATGGTAAACTTTGCATGGTGCATGATTTGAGTGCTTATATACACATTACCTTTATACATTTTGAGAGTGAGAGAACACTTACCATCTTTGGAAGTTTGCCACAAGTGAGGGCTTGAATTCAAGGTGTTCCACGAGTTAGTAATGAAAGTGCACTACTAAGCCTTGCTTGATTTGATTGCGTTAATACATGCTTAATCTATTCTTTAATCTTTTGAGGCAATTATGACGTCTAGTCCTTGCGCATTTCGTGCGTCTATTTTGTTTCTTTATTGTTTTGTTTGAGAACTAACAAAAATGTAAGTTTGGAGGAGTGGATACGCTCGGATTTTCACGGTTTTAAGGCCATTATTTGGCCCGTGTTTAAGGTCAAAGTTGCATTACATGTCCATTATTTGCATATTTTATCTATTTTAGTATTTTGACATGTTTTGTGAGAAATGTGCATATTTGAGCCTAAAAAGGGAGTAAAAACGCGAAGTAGGAAATCTGGAGCTTCTCCGGCGACCGCCGCAACACTTCCGGCGACCGCCGGCGCTTAGTGGAGACAATGACACGCCCGGAGACCGCCGGAAAGTGCGTGGAGACCGCCGCAAGGAGTCAGAAGCTACTGGACTGCGCGCGGCGACCGCCGGCCAAGGTGCGGCGGCCCGCCCCAAAAATGTGGCACACGACAGCTGTCTTCAAACTCAATTTGCCGGTGATCCTGAGGTCCGATCGGAGAGTTCTACACACCATTCTCTTCCTCTTGAAAAGAGCTTCAAGATGGTTTAAGATTCAACTCAATCGAAGTTCTGTGGAGAGAGTTATGGCCGTTCTACCAAAGTCGCACAAAGCTGCCAGCTGCAGTCTAGGCGGAAATTTGAAGAAGGAAAGAAGATATTACCTTGTGAAGCCAAATCTTTTCCTTCTACTATGGGGAACGAAAATTACATATTTCCTAATGCTTGGAGGACACTTATTACCAAATTTAAATCCTTCTAAAGCTTATATATACCCCATAACCTCATTCATAGAATTCAACCTTTGCTTAGCCCCCAAAAGGGAGCTTTCATAGCTCCTCCTCCAACCCTAATTTTTCATCTTCTTTTTGCCAATTACTTAAATAGCATAAATTTGAGAGTTCTTCATTGTGCAAGGGGTTGGAGAAAGAAGCAAGAACATCAAGAACGACAAGGATTCAACCTACGGGTTTTATTTGCTTTAGTTTTATGTTCCAATTGTTTTCACTTCAATCTATGTTTTTAGCTTATTCAATTATGGCTAACTAAATTCATTGGATTCTTTGGATGTGTTAGTAACTTTTATTGGTTTATACAATTCCTTTTTCTATTTAATATCCGTTTTGTTTTTACTTTGTTTTTTCCCTAAGTAGTTTTGATGCTGCATGATTGAGTGACACAATCGTGTATGATTTAATATAGCTTGCTTCATAACTATGACAGAGTTCTAGCGAGTTAGATTCACTTAGTAGACGCTACAGTTAGATTCCCTTAAAACGACACTGTTAATTGAGAGTGAGGACTTTTCAAGGGTCTTAGGAGCCTTTTGGAGTTACGTGTTAGGATTGACAACCCTAATGTTGTAATCAACGTTTGTATCGCATGAGCATAAGCTAGGTGACTTGTCCTTTCAAAGTATAAACTGTGCTAGGGTATTGTAGTTGGAATTTGTATAACCATAATTGTGAACGCACATCCATGGAATTCTCTTATCTCTCATATTTTATCTTTGTGATTTAATTGCATTTAGTTGTTTGAGTGCTTTTAATTGTTTTACTTTCAAAAACCCAAAACTTCTTTTGTTTCTCTAGATAGTATTTGACGCTTAGTACATAATAGCCAGTTGCAATTATATTCCCCGTGTTCGATATCCCGGTACTGACCTTTAGCTATACTAGATCTACCATGTATACTTGCAGGTATTTTTAGTGCTAATAAAAAGTGCATCAGTCATTCTAGCTAATGTGCTCGGTTTCTATTGTAGTTGTCAGAGTTACGTTTTCTGGTTTTACCATAATTTGATCTCACTATTGTCAAAAAAATTACTCCCTCCGTCCCACTTTAGGAGTCCCGGTTGAGTCGGGCACATGTTTTAAGAAAAAAGTGTTTGAGTGTGTAATAAATAAATATTGTAGTGGATGTTGGGACCCAATTTTAATTGAGTGTCCAATAAATAAATATTGTAGTGGAGGTTGGGACCTACTTTTAACACTTTTTTATTAGTTGTAGTGGACGTTGAGACCCACTTTTAACACTTTGTAGACATTTTTTATTAATTTATCCCAACCGGGACTCCTAAAGCGGGACGCTCAAAATTGATCAACCGGGACTCCTAAAGCGGGACGGAGGGAGTATAAATTATATGCAAATAATTTTCTTATATATATTGCGACAAACATTTAACTTTGAAACTCTACAAATTCTCGGGACAAGAGAAACATTTCGCCGTAAAATTGCACTACAAAGTTGGAGAAGATGACCTCTGAACTATCAAATGCCAAAGACCCACAAACTAGATAGGGTTTTACAAATGATACGTAAATATTTAATACTTAGTGAAAAAAATGGAGTATTTGATAATCGAAATTGTGTTAAATATGAAAAAACTAAAAATTTATTTAAAGTTTGTAAGTATAGCCAGGGGCGGAACTACATATAAAGGGGAGGGCTTTAGCCCCTAATGAATCCAACTTTTTAAAAAATTTATATTATAAAGTTTCAAAATATGTTCATATTTTACACATATTATAGTATAAAAGTCCTTATTGATAATCTAGATTACTTGAAAATTTATTTTTAAATATAATTTTGAAAATTTAGCTTCTACTCATATTCATTTCTGCGTCCACCCCTGAGTATATATCAATGAGATACAAAGTATACGACTGATGTGATTAAACTAAATAGTGTTTGTATCGTTCTTCCTCTATAATGATACTATCATAGTTAAGCTCGCTAAAATAAAATTAGTTTATCAACCAAATTTATTTTTTTCATTCTATCCTTAATAAATATGAACTTTCTAAATGACACGATTTTAGTACACAATTGATAAAACAAGAGAGAATAATTAGTGAAGGAAGAGAAAGAGATAAAAATTGATTAAGTAAGAGAGCAAGAGATAAGTAGTGGAAGAAGTGTTAATGGACTGCGGGGTCCACTTCATAAAATAAAAAATTTAGAAAGTTTTCATTTTTAAAGGATCGATCAAAATGAAAATAGTTTTTATTTTTAAGGCATGGAGATAGTATTATTTTTAAAAATAAAAATATTATTTTCAATATGTACCAATTTCATGTCTTTGTCAAGTACTATCCCATTCACAATTTTCTCCGTAAGCTTATCCACTATATATACGATCCAAGAAATTTCGCATTTTATTAGCTAGATATCTGAAATAATTAAGTTTAATTAATGGGCGGAAATATTTAAAGACCACAAAATAAAGATAACTATTGAAATGATAGAGAAAGAAGACAACTTACAAGCCACGTTTTGCATGCACATTGTAATTGCATTTTACCAATAAATACACTAACCTATATTCTTATTATATATTATCAGTTTAGTGCAATCAATTACATTAAGTGCTTGTCAAGGTAAATGTAATATGACATATTTAGACATATGCATTAAAAGTAAATGCACGTAGATTCTGATATTCAATTAATTAATTTTATGGTAGGAAAGGATTCGTGGCAAAGTGGCTGTGAAGGTGATCGAGTAAGAAAGCTCATTGTTTAATGCCATCATTGTGTTTCCAAACCACGATCGTGTAAGATGAAATCATAACTTAAATTGGGGGACTTGGATTGACCACCTACTCTCTCGATCCACCATTAATTATAACATACTCTCTCCATCCACCGTTAATTATCACAATTTAATCTGGTTTGGGTTTTTAAAAAATATCGATAAAAATGAGTAGAAAAATATTCTTGGAATGTTGGTAATAGTCTTCTTATATATTAATTTATAATAAAATGAGAGTGAACTACGTTAGTGGAATGCGAAATTCATTATATGAAATACTCCATTTGTTCCACTTTAGCAGTCTTGTTGATTTTCCTAAACTCATTTTGTGAAAATGATAATCTTCTCTTAGCATTAAGTGGTTGTGTGTGTGTGCGTGTGTTGTGTGTGGGAAGCACTCATGCGTGACACGATTTGATGATAAATCTGGAGTTGTTGTGTGATAAAAACGATATGATAATCGTACTTTGATTCTGATTGTTGATTTTGGAAATAATCGAAGGGAAAAGGGAAACGTGAGATCATGCATAATTTTAATCTATGATTTGAGACTTATTTGAAAAATATGAACTAAAGGTGATAGTTCGCGTTCCCGGTGGGATATCAAGAAGAAGTGCATTTTTGTTGAACTTGAAAGAAATCGAGGTGGGCTTTATTCTAAACTCTCTTCTATGTGCAAATTTATGATGTTGGAAAAATAAGGGCGGATTAAACTGTTATGCCATGCCTATAAATTATTTTGGATATTGTGTGTGCCTGATGCCTAGATTGTGAGTACGCTCCATTAGGCTACAGTGGCTATGATTAAACGAATTCGGGTCTGAGTATGGGCCGCAAACCCTACCAGGCTGTGTACACGGTGGGATCGGGAGCCGTCCTTGCTAGTCGGCCGATCTCGTGGGCGAATAGTGTGGCCACACTTTCGTCGCACTATGAAATGATGATTGATGAAAAAATGGGAGGTATTATTTGACTGGCCAGTCCATGATATATATTTTGTGATACTCGATGCTTATCTTTAAATAAATGCAAACTTCGAGTTCACTATGGTAAGGGTGGCATAACTATAAAATGTTTTGGCATGAGTCCACTGAGTATGTTTAAAATACTCAGCCCTGCATGTGTTTTCCCTATGTGCAGGTTGAGCGGCGATGGGCGGTCGGTGGTGTTGAGAAGATTGAATCGAATAAAATGGATGTTTGGAACTATAAGTGTAGTCGTGTCTTCATACATGGCTCCGCTTTCTCTTGAAATGCTTCCGCTGAATATTTTTGGAAAACTTATTATTTTTGGTTATGGTGAACTTAATTCTTTGTTTTGGAATGAGGGGAATTATTGCGTGTTGTTGGAATTATGCTAAACCTTTGACTTTTGAGCCTAATCTATTAAGTCTTGATTTTCGTAAGTTAGTCGTTGACTTATTGCCTTGATCTTCATTAATTGCTAGGGTAAATCTCTTTAATTGAAACCCTAGTCTCTGTTCTTGTTGTTTTTAAGTTCGCCTAAGTAGCAGTCGCTGTATTTGTTATACCCTAGAAATGTCGGACTGTTACAGGTAGCATCCGTTATGTATTTCCACACTTAGAAAGGTTTTGGCGATGCCGCCACGGTCTAAATTGGGGGTGGGAACCACTCTTCTCCTGACTTGTATCTCAACCACATCTTAGCAACTTTTGTGCACGTAATATCAATTAAGCACATGATATTGACTAGTAACTAAGGTCTAGAACACTACTTATCAGCGATCAACTGAGCTTTCTATCGATAGAAAGTACAATAGAAATAATTATTAGATTTTCAGAGAAGAATATCAATTAAGCACATCATACCGATGTCATGTCACATATTTACTTAGAGTAAGTAATTCTATTTTCAGAGATGAATAAAATACT
>NC_062970.1:11101385-11131498 GCF_023119035.1 Salvia hispanica | reverse complement strand
TCATATTCATTTAAAAATTTATAAAATATAAATCACTATTGTTTTTATTTTTAAAAATTATTATTTGAAGAAAATAAAATGGACCGTGCATAGCACGGGTGTGATACTAGTTTATAATAAAATGAGAGTGAACTACGTTAGTGGAATGCGAAATCCATTATATGAAATACTCCATTTGTTCCACTTTAGCAGTTTTGTTGATTTTCCTGAACTCATTTTGTGAAAATGATAATCTTCTCTTAGTATTTTCCTTCTTATTTTACTATTTTTCCACTTTAATTATTTATTATTTTTATAAAACGAGTGCAGAAAAATTAACGGGACTATTAAAGTGGGATAGAGAGAGTAGTAAAAATAAGTATTACAAATATTAACAAAAGTAACGAAAAAAAACTAATACTAATAAATAATGGTGGACGATGAAGTACTTAATATTCCATATACACCATTAAGATGACGTGGCCCTATATGAATTATTGAAAAAATAAAAGAAAACATTTTACATGTAAAATTGCACTACTGAGTAGACGAAGCTGACCCTAAAATATTAAATGCATAAGGCCCATAACTAGTTAAGATTTTCGTGTACAAAAATATATAATATTATGCAAATCCAGTCGAACGTGAAAATATCTAATACTCCATTCGTCCTAACTTAAGAGTTCTAATTAACAGTTCTAATTAGTTAGGATACGAGTTTTAAAAATGTAAAGAAAAGTGAGTCGAATAAGTTAGTTTTAAGAATGTAAAGAAAAGTGGGTCGAATAAGTTAGTGGAATATGAGTCTCACTTATATATACTCCCTCCGTCCCAAGATATTAGACTTACTTCTTTTGCGCAGAAGAATTTAGGAGATATTGTTTAGTGGTGTAAGTGGAGTTGGTAGTAAAGTAAATTTTACCATAAATAGAAATAGCTCAAATATGTTGGGACACCCCGAAATGGTATACGAGTCTAATATCTTAGGACGGAGGGAGTATTTCTTTTATAATAAAATATGAGTGAAATAAGTTGGTTGAATGTGTGACTTACTTATCATTTATGGTAAAAGTGAATATGACTCCTAAGTTGGGACGGACAAAAATGACAAAACATGACTCTTAAGTTGAGATAGAATAGACGAAAATAGCAAAACATGACTTTTATATTGGGACGGATGGAAATGGCAAAACAGATTTCTTAAATTAGGACGGAGGGAGTATTTCATAATCCAGTCGAACAAGACTAATAGAATTCCACCGAAATATTATTGGTAACACATGTCATGAAACCAAAAATAATAAATACATCAGGCCCACAACTAAATCAGGTTTTTGTTTTCGAAAATATCCAATAGGTAAGTAGAAAAATATTCAATAATCCAACATGCATTGCATAAAAAAGGTTTGTTGCAATCATATATTGGGAAATTTTACGCCTACAGAAGACACTTGGTCACCCTATAAAAAAAAGTTTGTGGCTAAATAATGTTTCTATCGTTGATTTATTCTAGATTTAGAAATGTCTTTAGTTGGTAAACAATTTAAAAGCTCTAAAAATAAGCCTAAAAACTCATAGCTAAGCTCCCTAAAATATAAATTCATAACCCAACTTCTTTTTATATAAATTAAAAAAAAAAATACAGTGTGATTCGAATATCTTTTCCACGTCATCTAATTTTCTCAATGAATCTAGAATATAGTTTCACTACAACAAAAAAAAATCGGATAATGACACTTTTTAATGTTATTAAGGACGCTAATTTATGTGTTTAATTATACCACCACCGCTTCATAAGTGTCATTATTGTTAGTGTCTCAACTAAAATTAGAAGACACAAATACAAGCATCCTAAAAAAGTTAAAGATTCAGATAATTTGTCATCAACTTAAGGACGTTTTCTTTTGCGTCCTAAATTATGATAATTGCGTCTTCATTTTTACGTCCCTAAAAAAGGTTTTTTGTAGTGTTTTTATTATTTATTTCCGTACATAGTTAGGATTATATTTCATTTAGTTTGTTAGGATTTGATTTATTTCTTTTATTTTAAGAGATCTTTTTGTACCACACATGTTATAAATATGTGTGGAATATTTCATTATAATTAAGAATAAAGAATTAAATAAATTTATCATTCTCACGGTTTCTCTAAAAGAGAACGGAACGCGTTCCGTTCTCTTCTCTCGTAGCAATACCTTTTCATTCTCTTATTATTTCTCTCCAAATTATTTCTCAATACGTATTAATTAGGATCCGTAATTAATACGTATCAATACGTGCTTTTGCATAGATATTTATATACTCAACTTTCATCTCTTAAATTTAAAATCTCTAATTCAAAATTCAATTATATGCTAAATAGCTTTTACGTTACCATCCAAATATTGCAGCAACTTGTAAAATCTTGAAAACTAGTAGTAGTATTTAAATATTATTTTTTATGGTGTAAAACATTTTTGGTTTGTGGTCTGCTAGCTAACTGTTTGTCGTCTACTTATCATGTGATGTTACTATCATTGGCCATTTAACTTTTATAGATCGTACAAAAATGTCTTTTCATAGTCACAGGTGTATAAGTAAACTCACGCTTCGCGACCTTATAAAGCATTGTCTTAATTAAAATTTAATTATATATCATATCTATACCTATATTAAAACTGTTTCATTTTTTTTTATTGTTAAAAGATTGGAGGCTGTTTCACTCCAATCACGTCCTTAGCTGTAAAACAGTGGTCGAAAATATCTCAAGACCGCGAAAAATGAAGATAACTACTGAGAGGATGGAGAAAAAAGATAAGCCACGTTTTGCATGCGCGTTTTCATCTAATTTCCCATATAAATACCCCATTTATGCTAACACTATAAACCACACCAACAAATATTCATATATCATCTCTTTTTTGCAATCAATTACAACAATGAGTTTTTGTCAAGGTAAATGTGATATGTATAGAAATATAGATATTTGCAATACAAGTAAGTCCATATAGACTTCTGATATTCAACAAATTAATTTCATGGTATGTATAGGAAAGGATTCATGGCCGGAACTAATGGGGGTTTCCGGCGAAGAGGCTGTGAAGGTGATCGAGAAGGAGAACTCATTCGTGAATGCCATCATAGTGCATCCAACACAATCCTTCATCCCTGGGGATTATAGGTGCGATCGTGTGTGGGTTTTCGTTGACGATGATGGCATCGTCAATGAGACAATTGTCTTTAGTGGTGCAAATGTTCCAACTTTGTTGGAATAATTGAATGAACAATTACTTAAAAGCTCTCTATGATGATTAGTCAAGAACAACGGAGAAGGAGCATAAAATGTACAGCGGACGCATACCTTGATCCATCTAGAATTGAACGGTGTAATTGCTTTGCAACGGCTATGGATCTTCCAAACGATCAGAGACATTCTTCGCAATAGTCTACCAAGAGAATACAGAGATGTCGAATGTTCTTTTGACGTCGGGGACCATAACCCTAGCTCATATTTATATAAAATATAAGTCCCTTTATTTTCTTTACGGTCCCTCATCAAATAGAAAATCTCATATGGTATCTACACTTATTTCCATAATGAATGAATACACTTTTGGCCCAAACTTAATCTTTATTAGATCACTTTAATTGGGAGGATAGACATACACATTAAATTATTCATGTGGAAGCCCAAATTTCTAACACACGGACATACTGACCACATTATTGGAAAATAAACAAAGATAATCATGAAATAACTTATTAGCACAAGGATTGAATACACGGTTCAAGTAATCGTCCTATCGAGATGACATCTAAACGTTCTTCAAAGATAATCAATGTCTTCTTCGTGGAAAGAGCTTCGCATGAGTACCTCACATGCCTCTAAAAGGTTGGGTTTTTGCATGCGTGTCGTTTGCACTTGTCTCTTCCTATTCAACAAGATTTATAAGTTCTCACTTTCCAAAATCTATTAATTAGCATATGGTAAGTTAGGGTGTCGAACCCACGAGTAACGGTAACATCCGTTATGTATTTCCACACTTAGAAAGGTTTTGGCATCAGGTTTTGGCGATGCCGCCACGCTCTAAATTGAGGGTGGGAACCACTCTTCTCCTGACTTGTATCTCAACCACATCTTAGCAACTTTTGTGCACGTAATATCAATTAAGCACATGATATTGACTAGTAACTAAGGTCTAGAACACTACTTATCAGCGATCAACTGAGCTTTCTATCGATAGAAAGTACAATAGAAATAATTATTAGATTTTCAGAGAAGAATATCAATTAAGCACATCATACCGATGTCATGTCACATATTTACTTAGAGTAAGTAATTCTATTTTCAGAGATGAATAAAATACTACTCCCTCCATCCCATTGAAGATGACCCACTTTCCTTTTTGGTTTGTCCCAATGACCCATTACTAAAAATTGAAACACATTTCCCTCTACTTTATTCCCTCTCTCTTACTTTACTCTCTCCACTTCACACACAAAATAAAGTTGCATAAAATCCCGTGCCGCCCAAGGTATAAAATATGGTTTTAACCAAGATATGAGAATACAAATACTACAAGTTAGAATCATAATTCTACAAATTGAATTATATACATCACAAAATATTTGAAGTACAGAAAATTATAGTGTAATTTTTTCATTATATAATATAACTGCAAATTGAGTGCGATTTATAATAATTTTTGATACAGTGTTATTTATTTTTTATCGTCAAAAATCCCAGCGGTGAACTACCTAAAACTTTGACGATTTTGAGAGTTGAATTTTTTATGTTTTCCACATTTTCTTCTATACATAAAAATGTCAGGAACTAGGGACTGCGTTTTCACATTTATTCATTAAAACTTGATTGTTTCGTAGTGCCATTTGAGGTGCAATTATTCATTCAAATTTAGTTCCTAAAAAAATAAAAGAGAATAAGAACACGCATGATGTGTACAAGGGTTTGTGATTTCTCAAAAAAAATGGCTGCAAAACTCTAAAGAGTGTTTGTTAGCACGGCCAAATATAATTATACTACAAGGCACCTTTCAAATATCCCATCAAATATCCCAAAAATCTTGAATAAATAAAAAAAAACTCCAATAACCTTTAATCTACTAAAACCTTACCAGCAATGAGATGCATTTTAATTTGAATAGATTTATTGATATGTTAGGGTATATTATAAGACAACATATAAAGTCATTATTAATTCATTTTTATACAAGAAATTTGGAATTTGAAAATGATTTAGGTCATTTTTAGACATCTAGTTAATTTAAAACTCAAAGTTCCTGTAATGAAGTAAAAATGTCTTGGTGTTCTTCTATATGACCTATTACTCTTTATTCTGCGTTTTGCATTTAAGGAGATGTTTTGCCTTTAACGCGAGCGATAATGCTATAGATTCATTATCAAACAATTATAAATCTCACAAAAACTATTAGCAATGCTTCGCACTTACGAATGTTAAATGTATATGAGCATTTTCTTTTAAGTAATGTGATCTTAAATTTGTAACAAGAATTCATATTACGGCCGTCATGAATTATTTTTCGTTTCCTTACATGATATTATCCATATATATGTTGACGATGATATCCATCTAGCTGGATTTATGAATTTTTTGTTGTCAACTTAATCTCATTGACATTTATGCATTATACTTTTCAATGGCATGCAGCGGCTATTACTTTTCAACAATTATTTTTGAAAAACACAAGACCTTGATATATCTTTTAAAATCACACGACAAGCAACATCATCATCTTTTGCCCTATAAATAACTGAAGCACAACCAGCCAACTCCATTCCATATACTATAAAAAAACACAAAACAAAGGACATAGAGATAGAGATAGAGATAGAGAGATGTCTGAAGATTGTCCAGGTACATAACAAGTACTCCCTCTGTCACTATGCATCTGAGTAGTAGTATTTCATTTTTGGATAGTCTCACTTTAGCTGAGTCATTTCTACTCTCTTTTTTTGGCAAAAAACAAACTTATTTCTTCTTTCTTACTTTACTATCTTTTACTTTATTCTCACTTCATCGCTCTATCTTTTTCCTTTTCTATATTATTATCTCTTCACTTTACTCATTTTAACATAATTTTTAAAATTCTGTGTCGAAAAGAAACACCTCTACTGTAGAGGGATGAAGGGAGTATTATAAAAACAATCTTAGTATATTGTAATTGCATGATATTCGTGTTTTGAGATAATAACTGTAGACCTAAATGACTTGATATTTCGATGCAGATGTTGGCAAGAGCTCATGGCCGGAGCTCGTAGGGGTGGCCGGAGACAGCGCTGTGGCTACTATCGAAAAGGAAAACCCTTCGGTTAATGCAGTTGTAATCAAACCGGGTGATGATTACATTACGGCTCTCCTTTGTGATCGAGTGTTGGTGTTCGTGGACTCTAATGGAATAGTTGAGAGTGTTCCTACTGTTGGTTAGACTCCAACAAATAATTAATTCCGTGTGCAACGTCGTCTCATAATAAAGTAACTAAATAATTGTATGTACATTGCATACTTCAATTCTCTGTATCCTATTTCCTATACAATAGTACTATTATGAGTATGTGTGTACCATGTATCATGTATCATGTATCATGTGAGAAATAAACATATATGAAGAAGATATATTTCCTTATTAGTACATTTGCTTATGCATACCGAATACACACACTTAGTGTGCTTTTAATTGTTTTTTCTAACAACAATTTCGAACCACCTTACGAATGATATATTGCTATCTACCTGATGCTAGCATATCAACCCCATAAGCTAAAGGCAAAATGTATGTGGTTGGTGTTGGGGATAGGTGCATGGTGCACACCCGAACTCCACATTAGTATGATATTGTTTGTTATATGCAAAGCCCTTACGGTTTGGCTCTTGGAGTACTCTCCAAAAAGTCTCATACTAATGGAGTTTGGGTAGCCCATATATATGCTTGTAACTTTTGTTCACTCTATCAGATGTGGGATATGGTTTGCTCCCCGCAGTTGGAAAAATGAAGAAAGCACTAAATTTGTTATTTGGATAAGAATTTAACTGGAATTTCTCGTCGAGCAACAAATTATAAGAACGCTGAGTTCGTCTATCTATATTTAAATATAAATTATGGTTTTAAAAAAAAAAAAAAACCGTGAAAATTCATGTATAACCTTAAGATGGTATATCTGAAAACACGATCATTCACTTAAACAATGTCGTTTAACTTATATAATACTCCTAACAAAAAAAGAATGGCTTTGATGAGAAAAATTTACCAAACATCGCATCTCCAGGATTATTACCGAGCAATGCGCTGAGTATTCATCTAGCACAAAAATATTTACCGAGCAATTCAGTAAACTTGTATCACTACAAAAAAAAAAGTGTTATGAGTAAATCACTTTTGCAGCAAGAAAAAAGAGCCGATGAGAAGGTGAATTTTGGAAAATTGCATATAACTTAAACAAATTAATGATTCAACATACAAGTCTCAGCGGGCAAAATTGGATTTTGGAAAATTGTATTGCCTCAGTCCAAAAAAAATAGTCTCATTTTGCCATTTTAGAGTGTCCACAAAAAATAGTACCTGTAAAAATGAAAAGTTTGTCTCACATAATTTACCTACTTTTTCTCCTTTCTTCCATATTTTGCCTACTTTTTCTCTCTATCCTCTCTTACTATACTTAATTTTTCTCCTTTTCTCTTACTTTATCAATTTCTCATTAAAACTTGTGTTGTTTATAAATGAGACTATTTTTTGTAGCCGAGAGCCGAAAGGAGTAGTATAATTTTTATAGACTTTTAGCATGTTGACATCCATAACTACGTACGTGGAAGAATCTGAAAAAATTCTCTGTGTTCCAAGTTAATAATGCGCTTCCGCCTTCCAAGTATGAGGCACTTTTTTTCTCTTCCAAGTAATTGAGCAACGCATATATTTTCAATTTCAACAGTCCCCCTCAAGATGGAAGCAAATCTTGACAACAAACATCAAACTACATGAAACATCAAAATGATGCATCAAACTACAACACTAATTCACCCAATTCCATGCATGGTTGAGGACCTGAGGTGGAGTAGCTTGTGATTGATCAAATTTCAAAAGTTGATCTCAACTCCTCTTTGGCAGAAACTCCATCTTGAGCATCCAGCTATAATGCATACTTCTCAATGAATTTTATACCAACTCTCCCTTAATAGTCGTCTCTTTCCAGAAATTCACACTACTAGCATATAACCAACACATTATTTCTCTAAAGCTTCACAGATACATGCCTTCAATCCTTGAGTTGGCTCATCACCTCTCTCCAAACGACCAGATCAATCTCTACACAGGAAACCAATTCCCAATGCTATACCATGACTCTTGGAAAATTCACCATGAACACAAACAAATGTTCTTCCAAAACACCAATCAAGAGGGATCAAACAGAGCCAAGGCTCTTACAAGCATATCAACCCTACCACCTCACATCTCAATCTCAGAGACAAACGGTGACTCGATACCAAAGGCGGCAACGGCGCCGTGAAATGAAGACATTGCCGCCTACGAAAGTTCAATCGACTGACATCTGCTACACAAATGCAATGTCGCAGCGATGCCTACTTAAAACCTCTCCTGAGATGAGCTGTATACGGCGAGGGGGCAAACAAAACCAAAAAAATATCATCCGACACAATCGGAAAACAGAGATGGATCTGAAAACATATTCAGATTCAACAACAAATTTGAGAAAACATATTCTCAAAACGAAAAACTCAACCGATTTTAATCGGAGAGAGACAAACTTGGATCATACAAATCCAGTGAACAAAGGATACAAACCTGGATCATACAAATCCAGAAACAAAGGATGCAAACTTGGATCATACAAATCCAATGAGTAAACGAAAACGAGCTAGAAAACAGATCCGAAATTTCAGATCGGCGGAAATTGCATATCCCTCGTGTGTCTTTCAAATTAATTAAACGCGTTAACATCATGTGTTTTATGAAAGACGTGTGAGCCTCATGTGTCTCTAGACGCATAAACGTATATGTTTACTAGAGAATTATTGTTCGGATATATAAATACAATAAATCAAGTAGCGTTATACTCGGTAAATGTTCACACTTTCTCAGTCTTCTTTATCGCCAATTATACCAACTAATTATAATTTTATACTCGATCGGTATTTTTTCATTTTATAAATTACTATTAAAATAAATATTGTCGGTAAATCTCTCAAAAATCAGCGAGTTTCACAAGTTTGAATTTTACCAACAAACACTATGACAGCCTTCTTCTTTCTCAAATTTTATGGACCAATTCTATTGCTCAATAATATATTTTATTTTATGAATTATGTAAAGAATATTGTCGATTCCACTTTACTCGGTATATTTACATTAAAATTCAGGGGTTAAATTCGCACAAATACTGCCGACAAATAGCTTACCCGATAAGATTTATTGTGATTTTTATTAATTTAAATAATTTTACCAAGCATGAAGCAATACTTGATATATTAGGTTCTCTTCAAACTTCCTGAACTTTTTTTTTGCACAAATATTGCCGAGCAAAATTAAAATGTAGTATTTAGTTATTGCCTAGTCACCGGAACAAGTAGAAATTTACTCGATATATCACCTAACACTACTTGGCTTGGTAAGTACTACTGTACTAGAACAGCCCTGTTGTCACTTAATTTATCGTCGTGCTCGCAACTGCTATATTTTTCATTCGTTGGTATATAATCTTGAAATCTAATGATTCAAATTTGAGTTTATAGTAATTCGTAGAAAATATGTAAGTTTTCATTTGTTGCTAGGACTAGAATAATCTCCAACGGCGGGATAGAATAATCTTGTAAGTACTTTTTTTATTTCATAAAAATAGCTATTTTTGGTCTTACTATAGTATTAGTGCATACTTGGCATAGTGGGTAATAATTATAAAAAAAAAGTAATTTTTCATTTGTTAATATGAAATCTTGAAATTTAATGATTCAAATTTTAGTTTATGGCAGTTTATAGGAAATATGTAATTTACAACTGATTACATTTCAATTTATATATAATTATATATGTTTAGGAGAGTGATTTAGTGACATAATATTTTTGCCCTAATAGAAATTATTTTATAATTTTCTATTATTGACTCGACTACATTTATCGATCAAAATATCACACGCAAGTGTACGGGGTTTTGTAGGTCGTGGCAAGTTATAATTATCGATCCTCGAAGACTAAAAGCCGGTTTGTGTACTACGATGCAACTTTGAATACTATCTAGACTAAGGAAAGGTGTTTTCGGGTTTTCTTAACTAAGAACAAGAGCAAAAAAAGCAAATAGAGATAATTAACTAAGCAAAGCAAGTAAAAGATGGTTTCACACAAATTGGGAAAGAATATGGAAATGGATCAGTTAGAATTGATCAAGGATGTCACCTACGGGTTATGCTCATCTTTTGGGCGTCGAATATGGTTAGAAAAGTCGGGATGGTTAGTTAGACCCTCTCTCGAGTGTATCTAACGCGTTGGTCGGCCTCTAATGTCGGAGTGTCCTCCCTACAAGTCAAAGCCGACTCCTAAGACCTATGGACTCAAGCCCTCTCTCTAACACATGCATTTCTCGATCACATGGGTTGCGCAAAGTTGTTGATTATACATCTATCCTAATCATGCATTTCTCAATGACAACAATTAAGCAAAAGATGTATCTAATTGGTAGCTAAGCAATTAAATAATAAAAGTTCAATAATCAACAAAACCAACAAAATGAGATATATAAGCATTAAACCAAAGAATCAATCCATACAATCCATCCAAACTTCCAATTCCCTACTAGAAATTTAGCTACTCGTGATCAAAGTCAAAACAAAAAGGAAAACAAAGAAATTAAAGCAAAACATGGATGAAAATTGAAACTAGAATTCCCTATAGGTGGAATTGACGTTGGGGAGTCTTTTCCTGCAATCTCTGAAGAGGGGGGAGCTCCTTGCTTCAAATCCTCTTCAATCTCTTGATCTCTTGCTTAATTTGGTAGTGTGGGAGTTAGGGATCGAAATGTGAGAATTCTCTTTTATACTTGGAGTGAAAAATGCCAAAAATGGGCATCAGTCATCATCCCGGACGGACGATTTATAAGTGGGAAAAGGCCCGGCTGGGCGTTTCCTCAGTATTGCGATCTCAGCTCCTAACGCCCGACCGAGCATTTTGTTGGATGAAAAACGTCCGACCGGGCAACTTTCTGGATTCCTCGCCGGTAAGCCCGGGTCGGGCGTTTTGTGTCTGAAAAACGTCCGGCCGGGTGAACTCTCTGCAATCAGCTCGTTCGCTCCGTTTTGCCCGTTTCAACATGTTTTCACTTCAAAACTCCAACAAACTCATTACTTCATCTAATTGGTGACTAAATAAGTGAAAACCTATAATAGACACCTTAATTCAATAAAATCATGGGTTAATCACCTCTAAAACCATCATAAACTATTAGTTTGTAAATTATCTTTATTTATAATTAATTATGAGATTTGAAGTCATTTATATGTAGATATTCTTACCCAATCCTCCCTTCGTTCGCGAATGGGAGTCTTGGTCCATCTGTAAATAGGAGTTCTGATTCATTTTCACAATAAATAGCAATAGGTTCCACGTTTCACTTGCATTTCATTTAAAACTAATATACAAATGAGATTTATATACTATTAACTTTTTTCACTCACTTTTCTTAACATTTCTTAAAGCTTGTGCCAGAAAGAAATGAGACTTTTATACGGAGTATCTATTATGATTACAAATAAAATTAAAATTTTAATTTACAATACAAATACTATCTGTTTGCATGTAACAATTTATATATCATTAACATATTAATTTATATCAATTCGTAGGTATTCATTGTCATGTCATGATTATGATTTATTAACAAATTCTTCATGATTTATTCGAGACCCTCATATATCATTAATGCAATAATTCATTATATATTTACACAATCAAAGTCAATCTAAATTATTCTTCCTAAGTTTAGGACGCTAGGCAGTAGGCATTGATATGACTTCCAATTATTTTTTTGGGATTGTTTGCAAGTTTTATAAAGGTTATGCATATTCGAACTCCACGTTAATATGATATTGTCTATTTGGACAGAGCTTTTAAAGTTTTGATTTTGAAGGTACTTCCCATCATACTAATAGAGTTGAGATAGTTCATATATACTTGCAACTCTTACTAATTCTCTGATGTGGATATGATTTGCTCCCTTACGATTTTTTATCATTAATACTTTTTGAATGGGTTATGATTTCAATACATAATATCTTTACATTTTTTATTAATATTCATACATAGGTAGAAATATTGTTTCTCAGTATATTGTTAGAACTCTAACTATAATATAGATATATTAAGCAATTATAAATCTCACGAAAACTATTATAAATGAATCGCACTTACACATGTATACGTGTATTTTCTTTCAATTAATGTGGACACCCTAATTCTTAATTTTGTCACAAGAATTCATATTACGGCCGTCATGATTTAATTTTTCATTTCCTTACAAGACATTATCCATATATTATATATGTTGAAGATCATATCCATCTAGCATTCTAGCTGGATTTATGAGATTTTGATTGTCAACTTAATATCATTGACATTTCTGTATAATACTTTTGAATGGCATGCAGCCGCTCTTACTTTTCAACAATTCTTTAAAAACACAAGACTTTGATAGATCTTTACAAATCACACGACAAGCAACTTCATCATCTTCTGCCCTATAAATAACTCAAGCACAACCATCCAACTCCATTCCATATACTAAAAAAAACACAAACAAAGGAGATAGAGATAGAGAGATGTCTGAATTTTGTCCAGGTACATAACAAGTACTCCCTATGTGTTCCTGTGTATCTGAGTCGTATTTCTTTTTTGGGTTATTCCACTTTAGCTTAGTCGTTTCTTTTTTTTTTGGCAAAAATGAACCATCTTTCTTCCGTCTTACTTTATTCTCTATTCATTTCTCTATCTTTTTTCTTTCCTACTTTATTCTCTCTTCACTTAACTCACTTTTAACACAATTTTTTAAATCTTGTGCCAAAAGAAACGTCTCTACTATAGAGGGACGGAGGGAGTATTATTATAAGTTTATAACAATCTTAGTATATTGTAATTGCATGATATTCGTGTTTTGAGATAATAATTGTAGACCTAAATAAATTTCGATGCAGATGTTGGTAAGAGCTCGTGGCCGGAGCTCGTGGGGGTTGCCGGAGACAGCGCTGTGGCTACTAATTGGACTTCAGCACTTCCAGGAAACTCGACTTGAACTGAGGTTGTTGCACCTTGGCCCCTTTTGCACCTTTTTCTGTCTTTTTCTATCATTTATCAACAAACACGTCAAAAATACCAAATGTATAACATATGCCATTTTAGAACATAATTTGCATGTTTGGCATTCAAAACGAGTCAGATCTAGTCCTTAAAAACATGCAAAAATTCGTGTTTGTCAATTCTCAAACACCGTGTGAATTTCAAGTTATTCCCAACATCCATTGTTGGAATTGTATCAACTTATAAGTTGATTGGTATGATGAAATAAAGAAATAAATCCTTGTTTGATAAAAAAAAATAAGACGGTTAAACCTACAGAACAAAAAATAAATTGCTCTCTACTATTATGTGCGCTATAAAATGAAATTTTGTCGCAAAATTTAGTGACATAATTAATTTGAGGAAGTAAGAAAATTTACTAACACTTTTACATGCAAAATTAGCATATACATGCATCATAGATGTAACTAAATTTTTTGTTACTAAAAAATAAAGTATATACACGTTCAATTGGTGGCACTAAAATTATATCACTTCTAGACAATTTTGTGGCAGTGTGAACAAATATTATATTCCCTCCACTGCTTGTTATGCGTCGCAATTTTTCATTATAGTTTTCTTTTATTAATTGTGTCACTCCACTTTGTTAAGTTTGATAATAGATTCTACATTTCACTGATAATTTTAATCATCTTTCTTTATATTTTTTGAAACTCGTATCAAGTCAAACACTAATAATTTTAATCATCTTTCCTTATATTTTTTGAAACTCGTATCAAGTCAAAAGGAGTTTGGACCGAGGAAGTATAAGTTTGAATTTGTTAAATATTGTAAATCATGTATTGTTCCATAATCTTCCCTTTATCTCTAAGGCATGCCATTATAAACATGAACGAACTATTGTAAGAAACAAGGAATCGTTTTACATGAATGCATTTGTAGTACTCCCTCCGTTACTTGTTCATAGATACGTTTCTTTTTGACACGGAGATTAAGAATTGTTTTGTTAAATGGATAGTGAATAATGTAAAAGTGATAAAGAGAGAATAAAGTTAGAGAGATACCTTTTATCAAAAATAGAAATAACTCAATTAACTTGGAATTTTCCAAAATAAAAAAATTACTCAACTAACATGAAACGTAGAGTATAATACAGATACGTTATTGTCACCCGCAGACTGGGCCACATGATCAGAAAAAAATAGTTTCCGCAATATATGAGGTCTGCAAATATTGAGAACACTTCCTAGTTCCTATCTTGGGTAGTTTTGTGTTCATTTTTAAATCAATGAACGAAAGAATGACACACATCCAAAAAATCAAGATAACTTGTAGTATATATATAAAGACGACAAATGCACATTTTGTATATTGTAGTTGTAATGTACAAATAAACATCTTATTTTTTTAATACTATAGAATAGCTTTACTGAATAGCCTTACTGTTAAATATATAAAAAAACCAATTTATTCTCAAATACTATAGTTTATATGTAGCAATAACTATACAAATTGATTAATAAGATCCAAAAATAACTTCTCTATAAATACATCTACATGTTGAAACATCTCAAATATTACAACAATCAATCCGTTATTTATTTCTACTAACATTATTTTCACTACTTTTCTTCTCTCTCTCTCTTAGTTTTCCTCTTATTTATTAAAACTCGCATCGAACCCAAAGTTCATACTCTTTGGAGATGGATGGAGTATAACCAAGGCTAATAAAACACAAAAGGATCAATACATAGAGTCCAAAAGTTAATATTGACTCCATTAATATATTCACTCGCTTTAAATGGGTAACAATTTCAAAGTTTCGTGATTGAATTATTCGGGCCTCACAGGCATGGGTTGAGCCTGCATAGCCCGTTTGGCCAATTTAGCTTCACTATCAAATCATCCATTAAATTAAATATTATCTTTGTCTACAAAAAATAGTCTCGCATCTCCATTTTCGACCATCCATAAAAAATAGTCTTATATCTAAAATGAAAAATGACTTCTCATTTATTACTCAATTTTTATCTTGCTCTCTTTTACTCCCTCCGTCCCATAATAATTGTCACTCTTATTGTGGACACCAGTTTTAAGAAATGTAAAAATAAAGTTGGTTGAAAAAGTTAGTGAAATGTGAGACCCACTTTTTTATATTGACTTTATAATAAAATGTGAGTGAAGTGAGTTAGTGGAATGTATGACCTACTTACCATTTATGGTAAAAATGAAGTGTGACAATTATTGTGAGACGGACCGAAAGAAAAGAGTGACAATTGTTATGGGATGGAGGGAGTACTTTATTCACATTTGATCTTGAACTTTCATATTTTACTCATTTTATTTCTTTATGTCATATTTTAAGAAATTCGCATCGAATGCAATTCGCACAAATGAATTTTCCATAGTTAGCGCGAAGTTAGGTTAATAAAAAGCAACACAAATTGAACTTATATCTAATGGGCTCGTATTGAATTTGATGTTCCGCCTATTGCCCATTTTTGGAGTACATGTATTGGGGAGCAATAATATTATGTAAGTTCAAAAATAAAGGTTTATTTAGCACTACTATAATTTAATTAAATTGTGATAATTCTTATATATCTACATAAAAAACAAAATTATATATAAGGGCTCATAGTAGGAATAAATCTACATAAGAAACAAATTATATATAAGGGCCTCATAGTAGGAATACATCGGTGAGAGTGAGACAATTTAATGGCCTCTTTCATCAAGATATTATATGTAATGTATTCAATTTATATTAAAAGAATTTAAATTATGATACACAACTTTATGCTTAAATCACCATCGTTTAGTTTAAAATGCATCCAAACGTCGTTTGACACCAATTTATAAGAGAAGCCTCAAATTTTATAGAGTTAAATATATAAAAACAGATTTACAACTATTAATGCTTATCAGTCAACTATTATATAGTTATAAAAAATTCACGAAAAGGGGAAACAAAAATTCTCACAGCTTGGCTTTTTATATATGTATAGATTATATTATAACAAAAATTTATGATAAATTACAAAAAATAATTAAAACAAATAAATAAAAATCATAAGTTGCAACAATTAAATACAAATAATCTTGGGACGATTGAAATTTTGGGAATTAGAGAACATGTTATTCTCATCATCCATGGTGAATAAATATTTTGAAAAAATGAGAAATAATAAAATTGAAGAAAGTTACATGTAGAGAGAAATAGAGATTTTTTTTGTGGATAGTGGATAGAAATATAACAAAAGTGATCTCAATTTGTAGATGATGAAAAAATATGAATTTTGGTATAATTATTTTATACATTTTATTTAATATATAAAAGATATTTGAATAATAAATAAAATATTTATTGATTTATGAGATTGTAATAAATGACATAATCTCATGGGTCAATAAAATTAAAAGAAAGAATGACTACTTGATCTTATTTTTATCCAATGGTCAAAAAGAGTGTGATTTGACATCACTTTATTCTCTATATCAAATCAATCATATATTAATATTGTATATTGTATGCTAATACAATTTTATAATATACTTATCAATATTTCCTAAAAGTGAGCGGAAAAAAATTTTTTTTGAGGACTTGACTTTTATATAGTTATAGATAGTTGTATAGTATATACCATATTGTTGGCCGTCTTTTTTATAAGGATTTTTTTTCTTTTTTTTGTCACGTGGCAGCTTATTATTCGTCCACGTGTACAAATGATTGTCTATGAATGATGGTATGGCGTTATTTTAAAATGTGGTGGCACCCTAACACTCCCCTATTCAATAATTACCAACACGTTAAATTGACATGCAAAATATAATTTGTTTAAAAATAATAAATTTACATGCAAATAATTTTCTTATATATATTGCGACAAAATTTTACTTGTATTGTGCTATATAGAGACAAACATTTAACTTTGAATGCTCTACAAATTCTCGAGACGAGAGAAACATTTCGCACGTAAGTATTAAATGAAAAAGGCCCACAAACTAGATAGGGTTTTATATATTATACTCCCTCCGACCCACTTTAGGAGTCTCTGTTTACTATTTTTTCATATCCCACTTTAGGAGTCCGGATTAGAATATTTCATAAATGGTATTAGGCCCTTCATTTCACTAACCTTTTGTCACTCACATTTTATTATAAAACTAATATAAAAAAGTAGGATGCACATTCCACTATCTTTTTTCACAAACTTTCCTTTACATTTTATTAAAATTCGTGCCGAACTGAAATAAGACTCCTAAAGTGGGACGGATGGAGTAGTACTAAAATATCCTATACTTCAAGTGAAAAAATGGAGTATTTGATAATCGAACATATGTTAAATCTAAAACACTAAAAATTTGTTTAAAATATATACGTATTACGTATAGCTAGTGTATATCAATCAAATACAAAGTGTACAGAACTGATGTGATTAAACTAGATAATGTTTGTATCATTCTCCCTCTATAATGATAAGCCCCTAACACATCATAATTAAGCTCGCTGCAATACAATTAGTTGTGTGAATGCAGCCCAAAACGTTCAAGAACAAATCAATTGCGAAGAATGAGACGACAATAAGAATGAAAACAAAGACAACAAGGGAATTACGTGGTTCGGTCGTAAGACCTACGTCCACGGAGAAGACAATCAAAACCTTTATTAATCACTCCAAACATACAATTCAAACTCTCGTACAATTGAATCAAGCTCACTCAAATTCACTATGCTCTCGGCATTGTTAAAATTCTTAATATCTTGTCCCACATCGGCTTGGTAACAATCCTAACTCACCTATATAAGTGTGGATAGCCCTCTCCCTTATGAGACCTTTTAAGGGGTGGGTAGCTCATTTCTAATATGGTATCAGAGCGGGCCCAAGCCGATGATGGATTTATCTCTTTATCTCTTCTCTTTAGTGGCGGACGCAGAAATGAACGGGAGTAGGGGCTAAATTCTCAAATTTTATCTTAAAAATAAATTTGTACGTAATTTAGATTATTAATAGGGGCTTTTATATAATAATGTGTATAGAATAAGAATAAATTTTAGAACTTTATAGTAGAAAATAATTAAAAAAATGAATTCATTAGGGGCTAAAGCCGCTCCCCCATTGAGTGTAGGTCCGCCAGTGCTTATCCTAGCTTACCTATATAAGTATGGATAATCCTCCCCCTTATGAGGTCTTTTAAGGGGTGAGTGGCTCAATTCTAATACATTCTCTTAGCTAGAACAAGTAGAATCTCACAAAGAAAATGAACTCACTCAATTAATCGAGCTGCAAGTGAGCTTCAAGCTGGAGCCCTAACAAAATCCCAAACCTCCCAACTGCTCATTACCGTTTGAATGGTAACGGTCTATTGCTTAAAACCCATTCCATTATATTTGCAGTTTGGTCCCCCAAATAGCACTTATTCATTGGCTCCACCCCAACAAGTTGATCAACCCAATTTATTTTTTTCATAATAAGCAATATTTTTGTAAAATATAAAAATATTGTTTTTTTTAATGCACACCAATTACATCCATGTAAGTTATCAACTGTGTATACGATCCAAGAAATTTCGCATTTTATGAGCTAGATATCATTTAAAGACCACAAAATGAAGATAACTATTGAGAGGATAGAGAAAGAAGACAAGCCACGTTTTGAATGCACATTGTAATTGCATTTTCCCGATAAATACACAAACCAATGTTCTTATATCATCAGTTTAGTGCAATTAATTACAATGAGAGCTTGTCAAGGTAAATGTAATATGACAAATATTAGCAAATGGATCGAAAAAAAACTAATTACAACTATAAGTAATGGTGGAGGGAGGAAATACTTAATATTCTTATATTCCATATACATCGCCATTAAAATGACGTGGCCCTATATGAATTATTGCAACAAAAGAAAAACGTTTTGCATGTAAAGTTGCACAATAGAGTAGGTGATATATTGAATGCATGAGGGCCACAACTGGATAAGGTTTTTGTGTACGAAATTATTCAACAGTTAAGTACAAAAGTATTTAATAATCCAACATGCATTAAATAAAAAAGGTTTTTTTTGCAATCATTAAGTCAATTTTTTCTTACATTGGGACATTTTACGCCTATAGAAGACACTTTCTCACCCTATGTAGCCTCGTGCTTTTCATTTTATTAAAAAAAGTTTGTAGCTAAATAATATTTGTACAGTTGTTTCACTCCAATCAATCCCTTAGCTGTAGATCGAAAATATTTTAAGACCGCAAAACGAAGATAACTATTGAGAGGATGGAGAAAAAAGATAAACCACGTTTTGCATGCGCTTTGTCATTGAATTTCCCCTATAAATACCCCATTTATGCTAACACTATAAACCACACCAACAAATATGCATATATCATCTCTTTATTGCAATTAATTACAACAATGAGTTTTTGTCAAGGTAAATGTGATATGTATAGTAATATAGATATTTGCAATACAAGTAAGTTTATATAACTTCTGATATTCAACATATTATTTCTATGGTATGTATAGGAAAGGATTCATGGCCGGAACTAGTGGGGGTTTCCGGCGAAGAGGCTGTGAAGGTGATCGAGAAAGAGAACCCGTTCGTGAATGGCATCATTGTGCCTCCAACACAATCCTTCATCCCTTCGGATTATAGGTGCGGCCGTGTGTGGGTTTTCGTTGACGATGATGACATCGTCACTAGAATTCCTAAGATCGGCTAAGATTTCATTGTGTAAGCGTGCGTGTCAAGTGTTTTTGGGTTTGTTTGTGTGTTGTGTTTTTGTTCAGACTCAAATAAGTTGGTTCTTGAGTTTTTATGTTTCCTTTCAATATATGTATGAATAAATGAGACAGTAGTCTCTTGCAGTACAAATGTTACAATTGTTTTATAGTTTACCGACCACATTATTAGAAAATAAACAATGATAATAATAAAATAAATGATGAGCACAAGGATTGTGTACATGGTTCATGTAATTGGCCTATCAAGATGACATCCAAACGCTATTCAAAGACAACCAATGACTTCGTCTTGGAAAGAGCTTCGCGTGAGTACCTTACATGCCTCAATCAGAGTCCGGCGGAGAGAGTTATGGACATTTTATGAAAACCGCATTGAAGCGTTAAATGGGGCGACAGAGCCTCCAAGAGGGCCGGGTGGCCTCCAAATTACCACACCCGGGCCAGGTCAACTTACTGATGTCTTATCTTGTAAATAGCTTAGCGTGAGTACCTCGCACGCCTAAATAGGAGTCCGATGGAGGGAGTTATGACCAATTTACTAAAGTCGCGCTTTGAAGAGAGGGCAATTCCAGGGACCCCAAGCGGACTGGGTGGCTTTGCGCCACGCTTACCCAGTCCGAGTGAAAAATGGTCGGGAGCAGGGGATGACCAGAGAGGCCAAGCGAGCTGGCTGGTTTAGGGAGCATGCCTACCCGGCCAAGGTGAAGATGCGCCAAACGCACGATGAGGGTAGAGGAGACGAGCAGTCCAGGTGGCTCTGCTGCCACTTCCACCCAGACCGGGTAGGACTTACAGATTTAAGGTTTATCTCTTTTAAAACTTGTGTTTCCCTTCCTTGTTTAGGGGCTATTAAATTTGTTTCCTTTTTTTCGAATATTTAATTATGTTACGATTGATCTGGGTATTTCTTTTTGGGTTTTACTCTTGATTCATTTCCGAATCATAGAGTCGAATCAAGCATGTTCCGAACTCTACAAATACTAGAAGTCATTAGAGAGTCAAAACATTGAGAAATACTTCCTCCGTCCCTTAAAAATAGACCACATTTGCCTATTTGGGATGTCCCTTAAAAATAGACAAATTCTATTTAAGGAAACTTTTATCTCTCTAATGAGGTGGTTCTCATTCTCCACTAACAATACACCAATCACTTTTTTTTCTATCATTCTCTTATTTTACCAAGTGTGCTTTAAAATTCGTGTCGTTTCAAATTGTTTATTTTTTTTGGGAATGGAGGGAGTAAGTAAAATTTTACTTCTCAAATCTAAAGTTTTGGACCAAAACCCAAGTTGCTGCTAGGGTTTCGTCTTCTTGTTTTCAAATTTCCATGCAATGAGCTAGTGCTCTCAAACCATCGATAGTCATACTTTGATTCTTTCAAGTTATTCCCATTTATTCCAAGTCAGGATCGATTGTCCCAAATGTTCTCCTTTGTTTCCCGCCTTTTGTTGTCACCAGTCGCGATCAATTGAGCTTTCTATTCATAGAAAGTGGGACAAAAATAATTAATACTCTCTCCGTCCCAACTAAGCTGAGTCAAATTTTTGGGCATGAAGATTAAGAAATTATGTTGAAAAGCCGGAGAGATGAATAAAGAATAAAGTAGGAAAGATAAAGAGAGAGTAAAAGAGGTTATGGAATAAGGTAATAGTGATGGGATGTTCTGTTTTTTGTCAGAAAAGAAAATGACACAACATAGTTGGGACATCCAAAAAAGAAATTCTACTCAACTTGGGACGGAGGGAATACATTTTATGTCATGTCAACATATTTACTAGACTAATAAATTCTATATTCAGATGTAAATAAATATAATGTAAATATGATTTTAACCAAGAAATGAGAATACAAATACTACTACAAGTTGAATTATATACATCACCAAAAATTTGAAGTATAGAAAATTATAATATTTTTTTTCATTATATAATATAACTGCATATTAAGTGTGGATTTATCATAATGTTCATACAGTATTATTTATTTTTTATCGTCAAAAATCCCGGCCAGCGGTGAACTAGCCTAAAACTTTGAGAATTTTGAAAGTTAGAATTTTTATGTTTTCCACATTTTCTTCTATACATAAAAATGTCAGGAAGTAGGGACTGCATTTTTCACATTCATTCATTAAGACTTGATTGTTTCGTAGTGCCATTTGAGGTGCAATTATTAAAAATTTAGTTCCTAATAAAAACAAAAGAGAAGAACATGCATGATGTGTACAAGGTTTGTGATTTCTCAGAAATAATGGCTGCAAAACTCTGAAGGGTGTTTGTTACCTTAAAAGTCTTTGATGGCCAAATATAAATTATACTACAAGTCTACAAGGCACTTTTCAAATATCCCAAAATTCTTGAATAAATAATAAAAAACTTCATTAACTTTTAATTCACTAAACCTTACTTAAGATTAATTAAGTTTGATTTGAATAGTCAAGTCATCACATATTTAATGATTTTTATGTCTATTTATTTTAGAATTTAAAATATAAAAAGGGTAATTAGTAAATAATATACTCTGTATTAAGTAAAAACTAATTTAAATTAAGGCTGCAATATTGTATGTAGCATTGATGTGCATTTATGATCCTTTGGGTAGTGATTTCATTAGAGATTGAATGTATTTAATTTGTCATAATAAGGATTATTATGTAATTTTCTATTATTTTTAATTATTTTTTAGATTTGAAGTAATTTATGTTTAGACATTCTTACCCTCTATCTATTATGATTACAATAAATTTAATTTTTTTTAACATAAAATACAAATCTAATCTATTTCATCACTATAACAAATTATATAGGAGTATCACTTTTAGGGATTCATTATCATATCATGATTAATATGATTCATTAACAAATTTTTCAAGATTTTTTCGACACATTTCAAATATCATAACGCAATATTTTCAATATAGTTACACGTACATTTAAAATTAATTTAAATTATTCTTCCAATGTAAGGGCGTTAGATAGGCAATAATATGGCTTACATTTATTTTTGTTTGATTGTTTGTAAGTTTTAATCTTTTCGTTTCTTAAAAATAGGAATTTTAAAAACGGCACGGATTTTAATGTGAAATTAATAAAGTAAAAAGATGAAGAGAAAATATGGATAAAGTAAAAGAGAGGAAGATAGAAAGTAGTTGAATTAGTGTTAATAAAATGTGGGGTTCATTTCCTAAAATGGAGAGTTTCAATTTTTAAGAAACGGACTAAAAAAATTCTATTTTTAGGCAACGGAGGGTGTATTCTTTTAAAAGGACCACAATTTTTAGACATAAAATTTCTTTGCTATAAGATTTTTATATTTCATCCGTTTCATAAAAGTAGGCTCAATTTTGTTTTTCATTTGTCTCATAAAATGGTCTATATCCATTTTTGGAAATCTTTCTCATTGATTATTTTATCATTTATGGGTTACACTATCCATTATAGGACTATTGCAACTACTTTTTCGACTTCTCTTTACTTTACCAAATAAAAATTAAAACTAGTGTCATTCCCTAATGTCCTATTTCTATGGGACTGAGGGATTATTTTTTTTACAAAATCACATTGTATCTTTCGACTAATGTACCCTAATATCGATTTAAAAAGTTTTCACTGTCATGTTAGAAACTCGACTATACTGTAGAGGTTTGTGATCAATACAAAACTAATTTTAAACGCAGAATAAAAAAATAAATCATACTCCCTCCGTCCCCCATTACTTGAAACAGTTTGCCATTTTGGTCCGTCCCCCATTACTTGACACACTTTACTTTTTCCATTTTTGGTAGTGGACCCCATATTCCACTAACTCATTCTTACTCACATTTATTATAAAACTAATACTTTAAAAGTAGGACCCACATCCCACCAACTTTTTCAACACACTTTCCATTACATTTCTTAAAACCCGTGCCGGGTCAAACCGTGTCAAGTAATGGGGGACGGAGGGAGTATAAGACAATATATAAGGTCATTGTTAATTCGTTTGTTTATAGGAAATTTGGATTTTAAAATGATCTAGGTCATTTTTATAGTATCATTTACTTCATCTTAAAATACAAAGTTCTTGTAATGAAGTAAAAATGTCTTGTTTTGAACCCTAAAGAACAATGACCTATTACTTTTAATTTGTGTTATGTATTTAAGGAGATGTTTTGCCTTAAACGCGACCTAGAGGTGCTTAAACCGAAAAGGCGGTTTCGAACGGTTGGAAGGTTGGGCGGTTCCGAACCGCCGAACGGTTAGGCCATTCCCACAGTTCGGTTCAGGGTCATAATTTTTAGAAATCGGAACCGCCGGTTCGCCAATTTGAACCATTGGTTCAACGGTTTACAGTAGGTTTTCGGCGAGTATATAGGCTTTTCAGGCATTGCAGGTATAGGGGTGCAGGAAACCGGCGGTTTTCCAACATAAACCGCTAGTTCAGACCTGTTGACGCGGTTTCGGCGACTTCCCAGGTGGAAGGCATGGGTGGCAGATGTAGGCCTGAAAACTGGTCGAAAGACACTGGTTTTCCGTCAGAAACCATGGACTTGAACCGTCGGTTTCGGCAGTAAACCAGCAGAAATTTGAATTTCATAAAAAAAACACTGGTTTCGGCCAAAAAAGCGGTGGTTCTGAACCGCCGCTTTAACTGGCAGTTTCGGGCCGTGAATCGGAACCGCCAAACCCATGTCGGGTCAGGTTCAATATTTTTTTTAACCTTGAACCGCCAGTTCCGAACCAAAACTAGCGGTTTATGAATTGTGTACACCTCTAATGCGACCGATGCTATAGATTCATTACACAATTCTAAATCTCACGAAAACTATTAGCAATGCTTCGCACTTACGAATGTTAAATGTATATGAGCATTTTCTTTTAAGTAATGTGATCTTAAATTTGTAACAAGAATTCATATTACGGCCATCATGAATTATTTTTTCATTTCCTTACAAATCATTACGGCCGTCATGACGATAATATCCATCTAGCTGGATTTTTGAAATTTTGGTTGTCAACGTAATAGCATTGACATTTCTACATTGTACTTTTCAATGGTATGCAGCCGCTTTTACTTTTCAACATTTCTTTAAAATACACAAGACTTTGATATATCTTTACAAATCACACGACAAGCAACGAAATCGTCTTTTTGCCCTATAAATAACTGAAACACAATCATCCAACTCCATTCCATACACTAAATAAAACACAAACAAAAGAGATAGAGATAAAAAGATGGGGTCTGAATTTTGTCCAGGTACGTAACAAGTACTCCATCCATTCCAAGATAGTTGGAACATTTCTTTTGAGCACGAGATTCAATAAATTGATGTGTTAGAGGTAGGTAAGAGAGATGAAGAGAGGGTAAAATATGAAAGTAGATAAAGTTTTTGCCAAAAAAAGAATGACACAACTACCTTCAGACGGAGGAAGTATTAAAATAATCTGTGTATTGTAATTGCATGAAATTGGTGTTTAGAGATAATAATTGTAGACCTAAATGACTTGATATTTTGATGCAGATGTTGGTAAGAGCTCGTGGCCTGAGCTCGTAGGGGTGGCCGGAGACAGCGCAGTGGCTACTATCGAAAAGGAAAACCCGTCTGTTGATGCAGCTATAATCAAACCGGGTGATAATTACCTTACGGCTATCTTTTGCGATCGAGTGTTGGTGTTTGTGGACTCTAATGGAATAGTTGAGAGTGTTCCTACTGTCGGTTAGACTTCAACAAATTAGTGACCATATTATTACAAGTTCCTATAATTCCATGTGCATGCAACGTCTCATTATAAATAACTAAATAATTGTATGTACGTTGCATACTTCAATTTTATATTTCCAATTTCCTTTACAATAGTATTGATACGTGTATATGCGTACCATGTATCACGTGAGAAATAAACATATATGAAGAAGATATATTTCCTTATTTTATAGTACTACTTACATTTGATTCTGCATACTGAATACACAGACTTAGTGTTCTTTTAATTTTTTTTCTTACAACAATTTCGATCCACCTTACTATATCTACTTGATGCTAACACATCAACACCATAAGCTAAAGGCGAAATGTGGTGTCTTTGGTTAGAAAAATGAAGAAAGCGCTAAATTTGTTATTTGGATACGAATTTAACTGGAATTTCTCGTCGAGCGACAAATTTTAAGATCTCTAAGTTCGTTTATCTATATTTAAAAATAAATTATGGTTTCAAAAAAATAAAAATCCGGTGAAAGTTCATGTATTTACATAACGTTATGATTTTGTATCTGAAAACACGTTCATTCAATTAAACAGCGTCGTTTAATGCAGTTAGTCAGCCACGTCTTTAATTTTTATTTTGAAAATTTTGAAAACTTATATAACACCAAAAAAGAATGGCTTTAGTGAGTAAAATTTACCTAGCATCGTATCTCCTTGATTATTACCGAGCAATGTGCGAGTATTCACCAAGCACAAAATACTTTACCGAGCAATTCAGCAAGCGTATATCGCAACAAAAAAGTAAGTGTCATGACTAAATCAGTTTTGCAGCAAGAGAAAGAGCATATTCTTGACTGCTGAACTCTTGATTCTATTCAATTGAAAGATGCATGAGCATGAATCTCATGCATTTTATTACTCCCTCTGTTTCGCCATATTTCAGGCGAAATTTTTCAGCACGGAGTTTTAGAAATGAATATTGGGTGGATTAAATAAATAGATAAAAAAAGTAAGAGAGAGAAAAAGGTAGAGAGAATAAAGTATAAAGTGAATAAAGTAGGGAGAATAAAGTAGGGAGAATAAAGTAAGAGAGAATAAGTAAGAAAGAGAAAAAAGTTACCATATAAAGAAATGACTCACCTATAAAGAAACTTCACAAAATGATAAAATGACTCAACTATAGTGAAACGAAGGGAGTAATTTGAAAGACACACGATGAACATGCGTTGCTCACTTTCTGGGAAAATAAAAAAACACACCATATATAGAAGTGCATTATTATCTTGGAACGCAAAAAGAATTTTCTCGGAAGAAATATTTCAATGGAATGTTTAGTAAGGAAATGTTTTTAAATACTCGTACCATTGAAATATTTATTGATGTACTCTTATGTTGTAGCAATCACGAATTAAAACAAAATCCTATCCATTAGATTACAAGGTCTATTGGTTAAAATAATATCACATGAATTATGTTTAAAATTAAAAAAATTATTAAATAAACTTATAGGGTATTAATGTCAATTCTTATTAAATTAAAGGTAATTTCATAAGGATTCTAACGAATCTCAGTTGCATATGTTCCGACGATCGGATGATAAAATTTTATAATTTTTATTTCAATTTTTTGTATATGTTAATAAACAAATTTTATAACAATAAATGCATCTAACAATCTTAATACTCCCTCCGTCTCAAAGAATATGCACTTTGGGTTCAACACGGATTTTAATGTAAAATTGGTAAAGTAAGAGAGAGGTAGAGAGAAAGTAATTAAAGTATTGTTAGTGGAGAATGAGTCACACCTCATTAGAGAGAAAAGACTTTCCAAAATTAGAAAGTACTCTCTCCGTCCCACAAAAGATGTCACACTTTCCTTTTTAGTTTGTCCCACAAAAAATGTCACATTTCCCTTTTTGAAAAAAGTTCTCTCTCACATGAATATAAAAATTATATTTTTTCTCTCCATTTAACATACAAAACAAAACCTCATAAAATCTTGTGCCGTCCCACAAGTGTGACATCTTTTGTGAGACGGAGGGAGTACATGTTATTGTGTGACGGACTAAAAAGGAAAGAGTGTATTATTGTTGGACGGGAGGGTGTATAATGCATGTGCAATATCAATAAAACGTGTTGATATTTTCTGGTACTTGTGTTGAGATTCTCATGTCACTGCATTGTGTTGATATTTGTAATACACTATGTTGATATAAAAAAACCATGAAAATTATTATGTTATAACAGATTGAGTGTTTTACCCTTTTGTTGTTATCTATTTATTGAAATACGTGCGTTTTAATCTCATCCATTCATTTTAAGATCTAATAGGGTAGTATAGGATTGGTTTCAATTGTAGATTGAATATGATGCACTATTTATTAGCACTAAAAATACCTGCAAGCATACATGGTAGATCTAGTATAGCTAAAGGTCAGTACCGGGATATCGAACACAGGGAATAAGATTGCAACTGACTACCATATACTAAGCATCATGTACTATCTAGAAACACTGAGGTTTTGGGTTGATTTATTAAACTAGACATAAATAAATAAACAAATAAAAAGAAGCATAAAAACATATGATACAAATCAGGCTAATGACGTAGAATTTTAGAATCCAAAACACAATCGACCTCCTTGAATTACGGTCTCTGAAGTTATTAAGTCGGTCACTTGACTAGATTAAACCCCCTCCCGAGGTGAGAAATTTGTAGATTAGGTGTAATAATTGAAGTCCCCTTCTAATTCTCAGACCTAACTCCTAAAGGATCGTTAAGACCAATGACCTAACGTGAAACCTCAACTCTCCCGAGTTCTATTGAATTAAAGTGTGAATTATCCCTTTTCCAAGTCAACTATTTCGTCTCCCGGGTACTCTAATCAACTCTAACATATATTCAAGAGGTAGCTAATCAATTGAATATAGAAGTCACAAGGATAAATCAAATAACTGCAAGAGCTAACAAGGAAAATCAATTTAATATCTTCACCAAAAAAATCCACAAAAGTTGTTCTACTCATAGACAAGTAAAACTACAAATAAAGTACGAGACATGAAAGAAATAGATAAAACCCAAGGTTGAATCTTCAATCTGCAAAATCCGTGTTTGTCAGAATACTATATGCATTTTAACATGACCCGTGCCGAGCAAAATTAAAATGATTTTAGTAATTGCTTAGTCACCTGAACTAGTAGAAATTTACTCGATATATCACTGAATACAACTTGGTTTGGTAAGTATTAGAAAAGTCCTATTGTCACTTAAGTTACATCTTTGCTAGCAAACTCGTATAATTTTCATATGTTGGCATCAAATCTTGAAAGCTAATGGTTCCGATTTTAGTTTGTAGAATAGATGTAGTTTTGCGATTCATTACACCTCAATTTGTGTATATTTATCTTTAGAATATTGATTTAGAGACATAATGTCTTTGCCATAATAGAAATTATTAAGTAATTTTCGATAATCTTTATTTAAATTAATAACTCCTTTCGTCTCACATTACTTGATGCATTTCTTTTCGGCACGAGATTTAAGAAAGTTGTGTTTAATGAGTTAAATAAAGTATAAGAGAAAATAAAGTAAGAGAGGAGAGAGAAAGTAAAGTAAAAGAAAGAATAAAAGAGGTGTGATTAGATGTTTTGTTTTTAACCAAAAAGATAAATGACTCAAGTAACTTGGGACAACCTGTTACGGACGTCCTCCGTAACAAGTCCGGGAACTATCTCCGGTGGTGATTCTGAGTTGCCGGCAGCTCTCGGAGCTCGGCGGCGGATTGAGAAAACTGGCGAGGGAGGTTATTCCCGTCGACAGAGAGATTAATAACTGATGATTGCACGTTCACTTGGGAAAAATATTTCATTACTCAAATAACTTAATGAAACAGCCCTATTTATAGCCTAAGGACCCTAGGGTTGGTTCGACGTACCTAGACATTCGGGAAAGAACCAACAAAGAAAACCCGAACGGGGCTTATATAAACGCCCGACTCAACGAAGATTACAAAACAGAGTTTTACAAATATTAAGATAATTAAACTAGGAAATGAAAATACATAGCTGTTGCGTCTACTTTGCAACGAAGTCTTTATACTTTCCGGGTGGCTTAATATTCTTCCGTGGTCTCAGCTCCCTTGTCGCCTTCTTGCTATTCTCTCTCTGATCACTCGCATCGCCCTGCTCTGCCTCCGGCTCGTGGTCTATACCCTCGCTTGTGCCTCCTTCATCAATATCCCCTGTTTCGTTGGTTGTGTTCCTAACAACTCCCCCCCCCCCGTTAGAAGCTTCCTTGCCCTCAAGGAAGATATCCGGAAAACGTTCCAATAGAGGGGCAGCTGGTTCCCACGACGCTGACTCCGTTCCGTCCAACCAACGCACCAAAACGTGCCTCGTAG
>NC_062970.1:11076285-11101285 GCF_023119035.1 Salvia hispanica | reverse complement strand
GCTCGCCGTCGTGCCACAACACCTTAGAATCCAGAACCTGTATTGGCATTACAATCGGACGGTCTCCCATGAAGTCCGTTGGTAAACACACTCCTTCAGGCGGTGCATCACCTGCTACAAATTCTTTCAACAAACTCACATGGAAAACATTGTGTATACGGCTTCCCTCCGGTAAACGTAGCCGATAAGCAACGGGGCCCACACGTTGAACAACTTCAAAAGGACCATAAAAGCGCTTACTCAATTTCGCTGACAGAGGCCTTGCCACAGAATGTTGCCGGTAAGGCTGTAATTTCAGCCACACCATATCCCCCACGTCGAACTCTACATGTCTCCGATGCCTATTTGCCGTAGCTGCCATACTCTGTCTAGCGCGCTCCAAATTTCGCTGGAGCTCTACCAGAAGCTCCCCTCTCTCACGAATCAAATCTGCCGCCTTCGGTGGTGTCACGGCAGATGGTGGCGCTGCCACAAGCGTTGGAGGGTCTCTGCCGTATAGAGCCCGATACGGGGAGGTGCCCAAAGCGGCATGATGATGACAATTTAAAGCCAATTCCGCCCAAGGTAAAAAATTTGCCCACTTAGACGGCCTATCTGCAGTAAAGGCACGAAGGTACTACTCCAATCCCCTATTTCTCACCTCCGTCTGCCCATCCGACTGTGGGTGATAAGCTGTTGTGAAGTTAAGCTTAGTTCCACTCAGCCGCATTATTTCCTCCCATACGGCATTCAAAAATACCGAATCACGATCCGAAACTAGCGTCTTGGGAAACCCATGATGACGCACCACAGTAGAAACAAACAAATGGGCAATTCGTAAAGCATCAAAACGAGTTGGCAAGGGCGCAAAATGAGCATATTTCGATAGCCGATCAACGACCACCATGAAAGTCGTATATCCCCGAGATTGTGGTAGACCTGTAATAAAATCCATTGACACGTCTTCCCAAACTTGTGAAGGAACCGGAAGAGGTTGCAGCAACCCTGCAGGCTTTTGTGTCGAATACTTTGTTGTTTGACACACGACACACTCATCCACAAAATTCTTCACATCCTTGCGCATCTTCGGCCAAAAGAATCCGGCTGCCAAGAGCCGAAAGGTGCGTTCGTGCCCCGGATGGCCCGCCATAGGCGAACAATGATACTCAGCCAATAAAATCCGTTTCGCCGCTGACTGAGCACCTACCAGCACCCTCCGGTTGAAATAGATCAACCCGTCCACCCATGTAAGCTGCTTAGGTGCCTCGCCCTTGTGAATTTGGCGTGTGAGTTCGATCAAATCAGGGAGAGAGGCTGTCTCCTCCTTGATGAGGTTCAAAACTCTCGGTATTGGCCTGGCTACTAGAGCCAATGCCGACCCCATCTCCGAGGTGCTGCTATCTGCATCCAACGAGGACTCATCCTCCCTTCGAGATAAAGCATCCGCTGCCTTGTTGGAGCTGCCTCGTTTATACTCAATCTTGAATTTATACCCCATCAGTTTTCGGACATAAAGATGTTGGTCCGGCGTCTGCACCACTTGCTGCCATAATTCCTTAAGACTCTTCTGGTCTGTACGAATAATAAACTCCCTTCCTAGAAGATATTGCCTCCATTTTTGCACAGCTTCGACGATGGCGTAAAGTTCTTTGTGATATGTGGAAGCTACTCTACGCCTTGGGCCTAATTTCTTGCTGAAGAAAGCGAGGGGGTGATCCGATTGGAGGAGGACCGCCCCAATGCCCGAATCTGATGCATCCGTCTCGATGCAGAATGGCAGAGTAAAGTCCGGCAGCTTGAGGACCGGTGCAGATGTCATCGCAGCCTTGAGGTTCACAAAAGCCTCCGATGCTGCATTTGACCATAAGAAAGCATCTTTTTTTAATAAATCCGTCAATGGAGCAGCGATCATAGCGTATTGCGCGATGAATCTGCGATAGTAACCCGTGAGACCCAAAAAACCTCTCAACTGCTTGACGTTCTTCGGCATCGGCCAAGCAGACATAGAGTCAATTTTAGTAGGATCAGCCTGTAAGAACCCTGCAGAAATAATGTGACCCAAATATTCCACGGATGTACTGCAGAAAGAGCATTTAGAAAGCTTTACAAAAAATTTATGATCATGGAGTAGCGACAACACCCCAGCCAAATGTTCCCCATGTGACTCCAAAGTTGGGCTATACACCAAAATGTCATCGAAAAACACGATCACACATTTCCGGAGGAGCGGTTGGAAAATGCTATTCATGGCAGCCTGAAAAGTAGAAGGTGCATTAGTTAGACCGAACGGCATTACTAAAACTCAAAATGGCCGTCATGAGTTCGGAAAGCCGTCTTGAAAATGTCCTCCTCGTGCATGCGTATCTGATGATAACCCGATCTTAGATCCAATTTTGTGAAAAACTTCGCATCGCCTAGCTCATCAAATAATTCCTCTGCAGTTGGTATAGGAAAATGATCAGGAACTGTGGCCGTGTTAAGGGCTCTGTAATCGATGCAAAATCTGAAAGTCCCATCTTTTTTTCGAATAAGGAGGACTGGCGAGGAGAACGGGCTCTGACTACGCTGTATGATTCCCTGTTCAAGCATATCGCGAACCTGCTTTTCTATCTCATTCTTTTGGAAGTATGGATAGCGGTAAGGGCGGACATTGATTGGCTTAGTGTTGGGAAATAAATGAATCCGGTGATCAAAGTTTCATTCCGGTGGCATTCCTCGCGGTAGGCTGAACACCGCCCGATGCCGCTGCAGCACTTGCATGATCGAATCAGGTATGTTTTGTGGAAACTCCTCTTGTGCAATCCCGGGCTGTCCTGCGTCATTGTCATTAATCTGGACAATTTCATAAAATTCATGGTCCGTGGAATAAGCGGACAATAGAGCCAGAGATTGTAATGAAATCTGTTTAGGTCCCTCTGACACCCCTTGCAAGAACACACGCCTCTCCCTTTTGTAAAATTCCAAAGTCTTATCAACAAAATTGGCTTGAATTTTGCCTAGCGATTCCAGCCAGGCCATTCCCAAAATTACATCCGGACCGTGATGAGCAAGGATATGGAGGTCTATCGTAAATAATGATCCCTGCATACTTAGAGAGGTGCTGCGAGACACATGAGTGCATAGTAGAGAGGCTCCATTACCTACTAAAACCCGAAACGGACGAATCGGTGTCAACTCCAACTGTAGTGTGGCGGCGATGCGTGGGTGAAGGAAATCCATAGTTGCCCCTGTGTCAAAAAGTACCCGGACTTCCTTCTCATTGATAGCCCCGATCACATGAAAAGGCTTCGACCGAGAGTGGCCCTCCAAGGCGTGTAAGTGTGAAAGATCAGCCGTGATCACCTCCTCATTTACCATTGGTTCTGGCAGTGGCTGCTCCAAATCTGTGTCGAGCTCTTCCCCCATATAACATAATAACTTCTCCTTACACACGTGGCCCACGATCCATTTTTCCGGGCAGTGCCAACAAAGTCCCCGCCTCGATCTCTCTGACTTCTCCGCATTAGATACCCGAATAGGTTGGAAACGGAATTTATCCGCAGCAGGACCCACAGATGGTGTGGGCTGACCCCCAGGAACGCTGGTCATGTTGCTGCCCGTACCCGCTTGGCCGACGGACGGTGAGGGTCGGCCTTCGCGAGTCGACCATTGACGACGAGTAAATGATAACGATTGCTGATGTCTCTCCTCTTGATTTGCTGCTAGGCGTAAGGCCAAAGACATAGCTGCAGCTAGGGAAGTAGGTTCCTGTAATTCCACTTTTTCTTGAATTGGCTGCTTCAGACCAGCAATAAAAATAGGAATCAATGACGACTCCGAGAGATCTTCCACTCGGTTCAGATATCGTTCAAAAGTGGCGTGATACTCGGCTACTGTTCCCGTCTGAACCAATTTCGCAATAAGACCCGTGTAATTTCTAAAGCTCTGCGGGTCGAATCTATGGCGAACGTCCTCCAAGAAATCCAGCCAAGAGACAGAAGCATTGTTGGTGCGATAGTTAAATATCCACTCAGAGGCAGGCGGATCAAATAACATAACTACGTAATGGAGACGATCCGCTTCCGGAATCATAACATGATCAAAATAATATTGCACCCGTGAGATCCAATTTGTCGCGTCAGTGCCGTCAAAATGAGGAGCACGCATTTCGACCCCCTTCGGATGATCTTGGGTCTGGCGAGGATGCCGCCCTCTACGCTGCGGTGGATCCCAGCACGTTAGATATCGATCATCAAATTGTCCCTCATCATCCCAGTCATCATTTCGATACAGTGGAGGGTCCCAATTTGTTCGATTTCGGCGGCGGCCAAAATTGTGCTGATCGTGACCGCCCCTGCGTGGATGATGGCGGTTTCCTCTACCTCGGAAACCCCCATGGATTGTGATGTCGCCGCGGTAGTTGCGACCAGGTCCCCAACGATTACGCAGACCCGCGTTAGGTTACCGACCCTCTACATCAAATTCCCTCCGAAACATGTCCTCCTGTTCATTCAACTCCCACACGTCGTCCTCAAAAACATTCAATACAGGGCCTGCTTCTGTGGTGATTGGTTTTGCCAAACTGTCCACTCGCCGATCCGACTGATCCATCCTGAACTCCAATTTGTCAAATCTATTCATGATTTGTTCAAAACCCTGAGCGATTGGGTCTTCTCCTGCCTTGCCGGAGTGACGCGATGATCCACCCGGGCTCACATTCCACTAACTTAATCCTCTCACGTTTCATTTAAAACTAATACATGCATGTGAGAGTCATCTACTACAAACTTTTTTTGCTCACTTTTCTTAGAATTTCTTAAAACTCGTACCAAAAAAATGAGACTTCTATTTGCAGACGGAGCGAAAGTATATATTATGATTACAATAAAATTTAATTTTTAATTTAAAATACAAAGCTAATCTGTTTGGCGGAAATATTGTTTCTTAATTAGGTATAAGGTTAGAAATCTGGCTATAATATAGATTCATTAAACAATTATAAATCTCACGAAAACTGTTATCAATGCTTCGTACTTACACATGTATTGTGTGTATTTTCTTTCAACTAATTTGGACACCCTAAAATCTAAATCTTAATTTTGTAACAAGAATTCATATTACGGCCGTCATGGTTTAATTTTTCATTTTCTTACAAGATTTTATCCATATACTATATGTTAAAGATGATATCCATCTAGCTGGATTTATGAAATTTTGATTGTCAACTTAATATCATTGACATTTCTGTTCAATAGCATGCAACCGATACTTTTCCACAATTCTTTAAAAACACAAGACTTTGATAGACCTTTACAAATCACACGACAAGCAACATCATCATCTTTTTCCCTATAAATAACTGAAGCACAACCATCCAACTCCATTCCATATACTATAAAAATCACAATCAAAAGAGATAGAGACAGAGAGATGTCTGAATTTTGTCCAGGTATGTAACAAGTACTCCCTCTTTCCCTTTTGTTGTGCCTCTGTGACTGAGTCGTATTCATTTTGGATTGTCTCACTAACTACAGTTAAGTCATTATTTTTGGCAAAAAACAAACTATATCTTCTCAAAAAGCAAATTATATCTTGTCTCTTACTTTATTCTCTTTTTATCACTTTTTCTTTTTCCTTTTCTACTGTATTCTCTCTTTACTTAATTCGCTTTTAACACAATTTCGTAAATCATGTGCCAAAATGAAACGTCTTTACTATAGAGGAACGGAGGAAGTACTATTAAAACAATCTTAGTATATTGTAATTGCATGAAATTGGTGTTTAGACCTAAATGAGTTGACATTTTCATGCAGATGTGTTAAAATTCTAATATCTTGTCCCACATCGGCTTGGTAACGATCCTAGCTCACCTATATAAGTGTAGATAACCCTCCCCCTTATGAGGCCTTTAAAGGGGCGAGTGATCCATTTCTAATATCATATCAGAGCGGGCCCAAGCCGATGATGGATTTATCTCTCTATCTCTTCTCTTGTCTACCCACGTGATGGAAGTCCGATGTGTCATTCCGGCCCACACGTGAGGGGGCGTGTTAAAATTCTAATATCTTGTCCCACATCGGCTTGGTAACGATCCTAGCTCACCTATATAAGTGTGGATAACCCTCCCCCTTATAAGGCCTTTTAAGGGGCGAGTGACCCATTTCTAATACAATGTTGGTAAGAGCCCGTGGCCAGAGCTCGTGGGGGTGGCTGGAGACAACGCTGTGGCTACTATTGAAAAGGAAAACCCTTCGGTTGATGCAGTTGTAATCACACCGGATGATTCGTACCTTCCGGCTATCTTTTGCGATCGAGTTTTGGTGTTTGTGGACTCTAATGGAATAGTTGAGAGGGTTCCTAGTGTTGGTTAGACTCCAACAAATTAGTGACCATATTATTCCAGTTTCTATAATTCCATGCACAACTTGTCATTATAAATAGCTAAATAATTATATGTACAATGCATACTTAAATTCTCTATTTCCTATGCATTAAATGTTATGCGTACCATGTATTATGTGAGAAATAAACATATATGAAGAAGATATATTTCCTTATTTCATTTGAACTTAGTATACTTTTAATTTTTCCTTTAACAACAATTTTGATCAAATTAAAACTGTCCACTTTACACATTATATCAGTCTCGTTGTGAAAATTCAGTAATATTTAATTGAGTGTATATATCACAATAAAAAAGAAAGGATTTGGCGAGTAACATTTACCGAGCATCGTATCTCCTCAATAATTACCGAGTAATGTGCGTGCATTCACCTAGCACAAAAAAAACACTAAAGTGTGGTGACGGCGAACTTATTAATTAGCCACTGCCAAACAACACATATGTTTTGACATTTATTTACAGTTACTGATGTAAAAATAACTGTTTTGGGTAGTTTATTCATCTCTTTAGCTCTTCCATATGCTGTGAAAGTCCTTTTAAGACCTGGGAAAGTGCAGCAATCAAGAAAATGTAAAAAAAAATAGTTGATTTAATGAATAATAGAAATAAGTTAGAAAATAAGTTGATTAATTCTGCTCACTCACCAACTTGGCATCTTCCAATGCAGTTTCAAGCATCTTGATTTTCTGCAAAAAGAAATGTTATTCCATTTTATCTCGGGATTTAATTGAATAATAGTTGAAAAAATACTTGATACTTTAAATTATTGAAAAAAAAAACTATACTTCTTTTGCATCTTCAATCACAGGCTCAAAAGCATGGAGCTTCTGAAAGAAATGCTCATCCACATATTTCCTAGAGTCAGTGGCGATCTCATTTGTTGGGGACGCGTCTTCGAATTCAGAATTCTGCTGCATTTATGTTTGTTTGTGAAAAAAAAAAAGTAAAAACAAGGAGAATTAGAACAGATGGGAACCTCAATGAACTAATACTAATCTCATTTTTCCCTCAGTTTTTCATAGCTATAAATGTTAGCTCTCTGCAAGGAAGATATTTCAGTCAATGCAAGAATATTTTAGCGCGATTTTACAAATTGCTCGATTGAGATTTAGCAGAACATCACTGAGCTACTAGCTAAGGTAGCAAATGGAAAAAATGCTTACATTGTGACTAAACGCACTCTTTTCGCTCGAACAATTCCTCTGCTCACCCTCCTCTGTACAAAGCATTGCCTAGCAGAAAAAGTACAATCTAAGCCACATTACACGAAAATGCATCAATGCGTATACGGAGTATAATTTTTGAAAGTCAGGGAGTCATTGTGGAATAACCTCGAGCGTTGCAGTGATTTCAGGATCATTCCAAGGTCCTTTGTCGCTAAAGAGGCAGCCACCAGTGTCACAACATGTGCAGTCGCCACCCAAGAAACTCGGGAGATTACTATTGATCATCAGACATGGTTTAAAACAACAAAACTAATTGTATGAGCATATTTCCTCCTAAACCAAGTGCATTGAGGAGTAGAGTACCTTGGATCAATAGCTTCAATTAGGCTTCTTTTGTAGTCGGATCCCAACACCTGCAAATTTATTCTATGAAAACTTACATTGAAATTCTTTATTAACCATGATCATTTTGGTGCATATAGTGGATGAAGTGGATATGGGAGAAAGCAGAGATAACTAGGAAAACGAACAACATGTGCTTACTATGATCTTAGCCAAGGTGCGGGCATCAAGAAACGCTTTGATTACTTTCCAAAGTACCCTAAATCCTGGTCCGGCATTTACAATAAAAAGCAGATGCAATGTCTGCAAACATTATAAGTGGAAGGTATTTACTGCATAGAATTTGGAGATGCCTAAAACAAGCTTAACTTTGCTGAATTAGTTAACAAGTAGTATACATTATTCCAAAACATTCGAATCATTACAACATTCTGTTATAGCAATCAATTCTCTCATAGTTGTTAGTTAGTTATGTTTTGGTTAAGTTTTTAGAATGGTTGAAAAGGTGATGTCTGACAAAATGTAGGCAATATGAATCCCATTTCATTTTGTCACACAATATCAGATATGAGATAGCACTTGTGTATTTACACAGTGAATGTATTTACCTCGGGATAATAGCAGCTATCGATTTTTTGAATTTCCATAAACAGATACCTAGCAGGTTTTGAAAAATGGTTCATTCCCTGTCAAACAAAATTGCAAGTCTGAGTAAAATTATCAAATGTAACAGCAAGATACAAGAAAGTTTTCAATAGATTACAAATAAATTTAGCATGTTGTCTACTTCTTCAAGAAATTCCTGTTCTTGTATCACCAATTCTATATAAGTTTTACTTAAGAAATGGAAAATTCAGATATGCAATTCTATGTTGCTATGTTGAATCCAATTTGATAAAGTGATTAGGACCAAATTTCTCTTATTTTCTAGTACTACTATATTGCAGCCAGAGACGTCGTACCACATCCTTTACATCCAAGATACTTATGGTTGAAGCAATGTGTTTCTTTGCAGCAAGTGAGCACGCGGGATATCTCCAGCTCAGAGTCTTCTCCTGTTCACATATGTGATGCTTCACAAATCTCTCAATAGTAGTTACTCGTAGAAACATGTCAAGATCAGCCATTCCGATTCTTTCAATATAAACCGGCCTGCCACATCTGTCGACTCCATGATATCCATGAGGATAACATTTCCTCACTTCTTCACATTCTTCATAACTGAATTCCTGCGTAGATTTTTATAATTCATCATCTAAGAGACACGAAACATTCGAAGGTTGAGAAATCGATACCTGTAAGATTGTGTCAATCCGCATCTCCTCTCGCCACTTAACATACTGCACAAACATGTCTTTAGCTTTCAACAGATCATAGTCTCGCATTCGAAGAAATCTGCACCGAAACAAGCACATCAACACAAATTCAAAACGGAACAAAAAAAATCAGTGAAATCACAATGCATTCCTTAAAAGAGTGTGATAATCCAAATGCTTCTCCGATAAATGACCCTCGAGAAAAAGCAATTCGCGAAACGCATCAACTATTTTATCGTCTTTCGGATTATGAGTCCCCTCGAGAAGCAATTTCTGGCTCTGGCTCTGGCTCCTCCACCGGTACTTGAACGGCTGCGAGAGAAGCTTCATGATGCCGCGGGGGCGTTGCTCTTTTACGGGCGGTAGCTGCCAGTGAGTTTCAATGGGAGGGTGAACGGTTTTGGGGCTCCTTTTAGTACACTTACTGCTAGGGTTTGGCGACCCTGAAATCAACACCTCTTTCAGCAATTCCTTTGGTTTCAGCATGATTTACCTACTACAATCCATCAAAATCAGGAAATATGCAATCACTGAGTTGATGATCTGAATTATCCAAGGTTTTTAAGATCCTTTTTGCTTGATTGCAATTCAACCAAAAAAAAAACTCACGAGTTGATATTCTGATTAATTGCTAAGCAGAGGCAAATAGAAAATTCATTGAATTTGAAAGGATAGAGGAATATATGGAAGCTGGATGAGACAAAATGTGGAAGGCGTTACTGTATAAGTAAAAGAAGGAGAGAGAGCTGCGAAATGGTGATTGCGTGGGTTTGGGTATTGAGATTGCTTTCATACAATGCAATGGAATATTGCGAATGTTTGAATGCCAAGAAACCCCGCCAAATACACGGCTTTTCTTGTCTTCTTAATTTTAATGATTTTACATTAATTTAAGAGTATGACTATTTTAACATTTTTGTTCAGAACATTATCTTTCAAATTATTTGATCCGAATAAATGAAAATTGATCAGATTTGGTCTATTTTAGATTAGCATTTCTAATTAATATATTAATTACTCTCTCCGTCTCAGATTTATAGTCACATTTAGTTATGACACAAGTTTTAAGGAATTGGTGGAGTGTATAATTAATGAAGTGAGAGGTGGAGTGTGTAATAAATGAAGTGAGTTGGTTGAAGGTGGGTCCCTTTTTGACTTTTTGTTTTTTTTGTTTTTGATTTGGTTTATTTTAATATAGATAATTGCATTTTGATGTAATTTTGATAAACAATGGGGTAAAATTGTATGACCAAATATAGAAAATTCTAAATGTGACTCTAAATATGGGACAAACTTTTAGAGCAAAATGTGACTATAAAACTGGGACGGAAGGAGTATTTTGTAAATAATAAGTCCAGCTTTTTTTAACCGCAAACGTCATCTTCTTCTTACATTTCTTAGATATGAAAATGAAACCTCACACTCCAAATTGAAATTTGCAAACATTGGAGATTCAAATACTTGGCAGCCACAGCAAAGGCTCGGCAGTGATTGCTCTGTATCCCTCCAATAGTAATAATGCAATCAGTACCCTGCGCCACCACCTCAGCCAGCAAGAATTCGAATTTCCTGACCTAGTTGCCATTCAATTGCATTCCTGAATGATCATCGCAGAACAACAAATTTCAAGCATCAGAAAACATACTCTAAATAATCTCATCTAGAATAAAAATCGCCAAACAAGAGCCAAGAGGTCAAATATATCCACCGCCAAATTGAAATCTGCAAACATTGGATTCTAATGTACAAACATTTGACGGAACCGGTCAAACTTCATCTTCTTCTTTCATTACCATGGTCACCCCACGGCTGCTGCCGCCATAACCACCGCCTCCGTAGCCACCGCCGCCTCCGCCACCGCTGCCGGAGGCTGAGCCTCGTTGACAGTGATGCTGCAGCCGTCCAATTCCTGGTTGTTTTAATTTGGAGTGTGAAATTTCAGATCTTAGAAATAAAAGAAAAAAGATGAAGTGTGTTGGAATTATTATTTACAATAATATGAAAAAATAAAGGTCAATTTTGGTCCTAAACATATGGTCAATATACGAATTTGGTCCAAAATATTCATTTTTTGAAAAAGGGTCCATAATAAATGATATTCGTGTTGATACAGTCCTTATTTTTACGGTTACGTCAATTTCTGACGTCAATCGTTAATTAGTGTTTTATTGACCGGATTAGCCATTTTTTATTACTGTAGCTAATTTTTTATTTTTTTAAAATTTCTAAAATATTTGTAAAATAGAAAACCCTTAAATAAAAACATGAAAAACATGAACTTGGTCCAAAACCCGTCGGACTTGTCGGATTTGGAGAGGTCGCATTGTTGCAGGAGTTCCGGCGACAACGACGGCCCATCCACGAGACGAAGCTGTCACTGTCAATCTCAGTTGCCGTTTCCGATAAAGCAATTGAATTTCGATTTTGAATTTTGAAAATCTTGAATGTAAGCCCTTGAATCTATGTTCTTGAATTCCGACAATGTTGAAATGCATATTAAGGTTCTGAAACTGGATTTGAAACATCTACATAGCATTATGAACTACAATTTCGTCAAAGATGAAGTAGAAAAATAGAACAATATACCGTCAAACTAGTCCAACATATTCATTATCAATATCAAATACGTCCTGAACATTTACAATAATTAGATGACTAATAATCCGATATTAAGCTAATCGAGTCAAAATTTTGCTAATCGACGGTGGACCATAAAAAATTGACGGAACCGCTAAAAATGGACTGTATCGACATAAATTTCATTTGTTATGGACCTATTTCTCAAAAAGTGAATGTCTTGGACCAAATTCATATATTGGTAATATGTTTAGGACCAAAATTGACCTTTACTCTATTAAATATAAAAGTACTAATCTAGTCAAATGTCATTTAATTGGAGTTAACTGTAAAAAGATAAACGGTGTAAAAAATGTACCAAATCCGGTCCGTTTTCATTTGTTTAGGACTCAATAATTCAAAAGATAATATTCTTGACCAAAATCGTAAAATCGTCATATGTTTATGATCACCTTTGACCTTTGCTCTTAATTTAAACAAATGTGAAAACATACCATCTTCACGAATGTACAAGTTGTTTTAGCCTTATCCATGAAGTCATATTTTTTTTATGGGTAGTGATTTGGAGACATAATGTTTTTATGCCATACTATTTTTATACATTTTTTTAGAGTAAAGGTTAATTTTGATACTAAACATATGACCAAAATAGGAACTTGGTTTAAAACATTCACTTTTTGAAAAACATGTCCATAACAAATGAAAATGTGGCTGAAGTAGTCCTTTTTATGACAGTTCTGTCAAAAAATTAATGGTCAACGCTAGTTGCACGGTGGCATGACCGTTAGTTTTTTAACAGAACCGTCAAAAAAGGACCACTGCGACAAGGATTTCATTTGTTATGAACATATTTTTCAAAAAGTGAATATTTTGGACAAAATTCATATTCTGGTCATATGTTATTGACCTTTACTTTTTTTTCAATTTTTATTTAATTTTATTAATATGCCCTAATATTGTTTTTATACACTTCTTTGGAAAGTGAGATCAAATCCAAGCTATTGCAAAAATTAGTTGTTTGCTTTGTGATTTAATTGTCTATAAATTTATATGTTTTATTTGACTCTCTTAACTAAGACCTTTGATCTTGATGATTTATTTGACTTTTTTTTTACCTTTGATCTTGAATGGTTTCTTTATCATCTTACTGAGAGTACTAGAGCTTTAACGAGTGCAGTGCAGGTGCGGTATGATATCACGCGATCTAACAGGTCCAAAGGATTTGACTAGACTTCTAAGGCTAGAAAACCGTGGAACTATCAGAAAGGGGTCGTTGGATGCACTCTTTTCCCTCAAAACATAAACCCACTATACTACAATACTTTACTCTACCTACTGGGTCTAAGAAACAAGAACGTACGGAACATGCATGACTTTAAGAAATAAAATATTTGAGAATTAAAAAAAAAAACTGGAGTTAAGTAACTAGGCAGACTTTCCTAATTTAGACAAACAAAGGAGAAACAAACAGTGGGGACCAATTTCCTTAAACGACCAGGGTCTGGAAAAGCAGCTGAAAAGCAGAAGTACATGCAGAAAAGTAAAAGGTCTTGCAGAAAGGTGCTAGCATAAAGCAGATCTGATTCTAACTACCACCAAACATCATCTTCTTCAGGAATCAAATGAGAATAACAGAGAAAACAGAGCATTTAACATCATGAAAACAGAGTAGATTTCGGATCCAAACTAAAAACGAGAAATTAAAGTCGCAACTAACAGACCTACGCTACTGGACCTAAGAAATGGAGAAACAGAACGTAAATAGCCATGATCATGCAGAAACGTAAACAGAAACACCAGATCTGCCAAACTCCAACTCAAATCCAACATAACTCAACAAATCCAAACAACTCCATACAAAAATCCACAGCCTCCAGCAACCAATAAACAAATCTCAGCTCCGAATATTCCAACAATAATTCAACAACGCAAAATAAAAACAACCGAACAAGCTCGACCGAACAAAATCCAACAAAAGCAAAGGTAAACTTCCATAAATGCAGAGATAGGTTCAAATCCAGTAGATCCAAGTCAACAACTAAGAGTTACGAAACTAAAACGAACGAGTACTTAAAACCGAAAACAAACTAAACAAAGCAAAATAAATATTGTTTCTTCGCCTTCACAAGGCGGTGTTACACAACAGCAAAATAACGACGATGAACCACCACGGTAGCCGGAATCACCCCATCTCCAAGTGCGCAGCAAGTGAAATGAGAATTTTTGAAGTGTGGAGCTAAGGAAATGGAACTAGAGCCTTCAAAAGTGAGCGAGGAGCCTTTTTTGTTCTTCAAGGTTTAGCTCTTTATATAGGTGAGGCTCTGATCCCTAGGGCATCCCTCTGGTAATTTGACGCTTTTGCCCTTGAATAAGACTCTTAAAAAGGAATCTGCTCATGCTCTATTCTGTTCCTGCCGCCAGCTTCTAATTCTCCCAGGTCCGGGCGACGACTTCTGATTTTCACTTCAATTCCATATCTTTTGCATTTGCCTGGTCAGGTAACAGCAACTCCTGGGTCCGGCAGATTTACTACGCACCTGAACTTATATAACGCACATTAGCGCCCCAAATGCACAGATTTTTACTCTAAACCGATGCATGAAACGAGCCTTATCACTTACTTTCCAAATTGTATTCACAAGTTAAATAAATTTTATTTTTAGATATTTAAGTAAACATGATCTACCAACATTTGAATCCTTCTATGGTTAACATGCTCAAGTCTTAGGTGCCATAAATATGTTTTATTCATCGAATCAGAAGGTGTTTTTCTTTTATGAGAAATATTCAATATTGCTTTTGTTCATCACAAAATTGAGCTTGAACTATTGATAGCTAGTCGTCAAACTCTGAAGGTCAATTGCTACTTGGGACTCGGGATAGATGGTTCCTCCCAAAACTATCTCATCATCTCGAGGACATGGTCCCTCACAGACGTGCCTTCTTTCATAACCTTAGTCATGATATTCGAAAGGCTAAAAACTTATCCCCTCAATTTCGAGTACCAGAAAGATTATTGAGATTGTTGATAGTATCTCGGTAGCGATGTTCATGCTCTATGTTGATATTGAATTATAGTTGACATAGAAGCCAACATGCAACAGTTCGATATTGTGATGGCCTTACACCACGCCCTATAATTTTCTTTATTTGTTGCAAAAGCATTTGCATCAGGCTCGGATGGACAATGAATAGTAAGCACATATTTGTACTCTTTAGCAGTTAAAACAATAGTTTCTAAACATGAGGAAAATATCATACTCCTTCCGTCCCACAAAAATATGGACAATTTAAAAAGCAGGGGCCTAATGCATAATTAGTAAAGTAAGTGAGAGGAGGGAAAGAGTAGTTAAAGTAGTGTTAGTAGATAATAAACTCACATTATTATTAGTGTTTAATGAGTTATAATGGTGAGTATAGTGGTATAAGTTGTAAATAAAATGATGTACTCCATATGAGTAATGATTTAGGACAACTTTCCATAAATGGAAATACATATATTTTCATAGGACGGACGAAAATGAAAAAAATGCACGTATGTTTATTGGACAAAGGGAATATTTAGTACTATTTGGGTGTAAAATCCAGGAAAATATCATACTCTTCTTTAATGAAGTATTTAATTAATAAATATTGATAGAGTCAAAAAATTTAATTGAAAGAATCATTATATTAACAAATCTTTTGCATATATCAACAAATCATTGTTTAAAGTCTGCGCTATTGATCATCACTATATATCCTATAAATATATTTTTAATATTTAATTGAATAAAATTAATGTATTAACAGATTTTTATCATGTTTCTCTGATAATATTCTTTGGGAAGAAAAATGTATCATTAATGCTAGCTTGCCCAACTCATCTCTCTTTCATAATTATATTTCAAATATTAATTAAGTAGAATTTTATTCAGAGATTTTTTCCTTATATTCTGCTTTAGGAAGACAAATGTATCATTCATGCTAATTTGCCAACATATAAACAATAAATTAAATAGTTCATTACTTCATGGAGTAGCATATAGGAGTAGTATTCATTTGGGATTTTTGGTTCCGGTATTTCAGTATTAAACAAACATACGGCATTTAATAGAATTCATTATAATAATATTAAAAACATTTATTGAAATTATAAAATAGCTAAAATAAGAAATTAACAAATCTACGTAGGGAAGACGGGTATGATGCATTGGAAATATAATTATTGCCAATTGCAGCTTTTTCTTGGATGAAGCAGATTTCGTTTTTGTAAATCAATTTAAATAATGCTTTTCTATAGCTTCTAATCACAAAATATAGGTTCTGTTTTCCATGTTGGTATAAAATTTTTTTAGTATATGCTTGAAGTTAAGAAAATAATTATAGTGCATGCTCATAAAAGTACTAAGTCAAAGTTTTCGTGTATTTTATAACCGTTCCCGCCAAAACAGCAATTAGTGGCAATTTTATTATTTTTAAGACAACTCTCACTTTATATAATGATAGATAGATGATAGATTAATTTCTATTGTTGTCCTAGCCGCCTATAGTGAGTCGACTTGAGAAATTCCAGAGTTACTTTTAGGAGGGAAAACTCCCAACTCGTTTGGTTTCTCTCTATGGAGACTGTCTCCAGATATTAGAAATTTGTTGATCTTGTAATATGGAAAGCGACGAAGTGAAGGTTGAAGAAGCTCAAGTTTCAATGTCGAAAGACGAAGCGATTTTGGTCGAAATCAGCGGTGAAATCGATACCCTAAAAGAGGAGCAATCGCTTACTGAAAATTTCAATGTCAGGAAGCGAGGTCGGCTTGAAGATAAGAATCAAGGTTTTGGGGAAAGTGTCGTCAAAATTGGAGGATCAGAGCGACGGATGGTAACTCACGTGAGACGCGGTAGGGTGAAGAGAGAGAAAGGGCAAGAGGGTTTGGATATGAATGAGAATCGCTACGATGTTTCTTCTTCTTCTTATGCAGAGTGTAGTAGAGGGGAAAAGCTGGAATTAGGGGATAATGTAGCTGAAAAGGAAGAGGGGAATGATTCGGAGAAGGAAAGGAGCAAGGTAGAGGGTGAAGGGTGGTGCTTGGGGGTTAGACAGGCAAGGGTAAAGGCTATGGAGAAGATAACAACTGTGTTGAATGTCACTGATGATGGGTTATCAAATAGAGGGAAGAAGAAGGGGATTCACAGAAAGATGAATAACAATGGAACTTCACTTGAAGATAACGAAGTCGGAGCTGAAATAGCCCAAATGGAGGATGAGAAGACTAAGCCAAGAAGGAGTATGCGTTGTAAAGGCAAGGGGAAGGGTGAAGGAGAAGAGCTAAATGAGAGTGTTGCGAAGACCAGAGTTGGACGGAAAATGGATGATAATGTAGGCTGAGTTTTCCGAGTCCCTGTGTTAATTTCCCTTCAGTTGTGATTGGTGTGTGTACAAATGTCAAAGGCTTGTTTTGGCTATAAGGTTTTACTTTTAAGCAGTCATTTTGTTGCATTTCTGTTACAGGGGTTTCTGGAATCAACGATGTGTCACCAATGTCAGAGAAATGACAAAGGAGATATAGTTCGGTGCACTAGATGTAAGACGAAGCGGTATTGCATTCACTGTATAAAGACCTGGTATGCTGATGTTATTCTTATATAAGCATATACTGCTCCTTGCTGGCTTATTGCATTTGTTAAAGATTGCATCACCAAAGTTTACATATATCATTAATTGGAATACTATCATTTGGGTGAAGATAAATAGCATACTAATGCTATTTGACACAACTTTGGAACACTATCTTTTGAGAAAGGTAGTTAGCATACTATTTTTCTTTGATAAGAGGCCATTCTACAATCTTCATTTACCTTTGTTTCATAGGTACCCTGACATGCCAGCTGAAGCTTTTGCAGAGGCCTGTCCTGTTTGTCAACTGAACTGCAATTGCAAATCGTGTTTACGCATGGAAGTTCCTATTGAAGTTTGTGTCTAATTGTTCTCTGATATTTGTTTCTTTTATTCTTTCTTTTGTCATCTTTCTTATGCTTCAATGCACTTTCTGCTTGTAGACTGCTGCCAAGATTAAGGAGAAGTCGAACTTCACAGTTGGTGATGAGCAGAAGATTCAGTATTCTAAGTACATGATAAAAGTTCTCCTTCCATTTATTGAACAGATTAACAAAGAACAAATGATAGAGAGAGAACTCGAGGCTAAGATTCAAGGTTTTTAATCTTTATATTTTTCTTCCTTGAGATCTTTTAGATGCTGTAACTTTGTGAGGAATAAAAATTCCTGTTTCCTGAAGTATGTTGGATGCTCGTTGTATGAGCTCTTAGTGATAATATTTATCTGATGCTTTTTTGGAAGAATGGTGAGTTTTGTAGATTATATTCACAGGATATGCTCAAATTTGATATTGCTCTATTACATCATAAAGAAGGTAATTAAAGCTTGTAGTTGCTTCATACTAGATTTAACATTTTATTGGTTTTGCAGGAGTATCAGTTTCAGACACTAAAATCATTGAAACAGCAATGGGTGCAGATGAGCGAATTTATTGGTATGTTTTGGGAAGACTCTTAATCATGTTATAGCTTCCAATAATTTCTAAGTGGTTCAGTTTGTCCATGATGATGCAGTGACAACTGTCGAACTTCTATTGTTGACTACCACAGAAGCTGTCCACGGTGCTCCTATGACCTTTGCCTTACTTGTTGTCGAGAACTTAGGGATGGGCACTTGCAGGGAGGTGAAAAAGGACCATCTTTTAAATATGTCGACTATGGGTTTGATTATCTGCATGGTGGAGACAAGAGTGTTCAGGCTTCGACAATGGAGAATAAGTTGGATGATAATCCGTATTCTCCATCACAATGGAAATTAGAGGAAAATGATGTCATTTTGTGTCCCCCTAAAACCAAGGGAGGTTGTGGTGAAGAAATTTTGGTATTGAATTGCTTGTTACCTGATGATTATGTCTTAAAATTACTTGTGGAAGCCAAAAAAATATTTGATGCGCCCAAAATTGAATATGCCCCTGAATGTCTCGGGAGAAGCTGTTCCTGTTCAAAAAATGGAGATGATTTCATGACCCCAAAGACATGTAAAGCAGCCTCGCGAGAAGATTCTAGTGACAACTATTTATACACTCCGTCAGCTGTAGACATTGAGCATGGGGATCTAAAACATTTCCAGTGGCATTGGTCAAAGGGTGAGCCAGTAATAGTGAGCAATGTACTGGAAACCACCCTTGGCTTGAGTTGGGAACCTATGGTTATGTGGCGTGCCTTCCGACAGGTTAAAAACCTTGACCACGATACACTTCTCGATGTGACTGCTATTACATGCCTCGATTGGTGTGAGGTATGTTATGTCTTCTGCTGCAATTTAAAACAAGAATAATTTGATAATAACAGCATTGTTGATATAAATGCAGCATTTCTGTATGTTACTTCTGTCAGTTCCTTAATGTATGTTGATTTCATTTCAGTTTTTTTATCTGTATAATTTTCTACTATTAATTATTAAACCTTATCTATCTGTTTGGTGTGGGCTGGTATTTCTTAAAGTTGCTCTGAATGGCAATAAAATTATTATTTATGTGCTTTATTGATGGATGATTGAGTGGCTTGTCTTTTTTCTTTATTATTTGTTACTTGTAGGTGGATGTGAATGTTCGCCAATTTTTCAATGGGTATTCGGACGCATATAAGTCACAATTTGATGATAAGGGGTGGCCTCAAATACTAAAACTGAAAGACTGGCCTCCATCTACTTTATTTGAGAAGTTGTTGCCTCGCCATGGCCTTGAATTTATAAGCTGCTTACCGTTTAAAGAGTATACACATCCTGAAGATGGACACTTAAATCTTGTAACTAAGCTTCCTTCACAGTCTATTAAACCTGATATGGGGCCAAAAACCTACATAGCTTATGGATTTAGCGAAGAGCTAGGGCGTGGAGATTCTGTAACAAAGCTTCATTGTGATATGTCTGATGCGGTATGTGCTCACTTTTCTTATATCAGTAGCTTGAGTTTTCAGATCATAGTTTTGATCTTAGGCCTGTAGCTTATTCTCCTCTCTCCATTTTGCCCACTTGAGCAATTGTATAAATAGTTTTCTTTCTGTTTGCCTGCTATTATTCGGATCATCTTTTTCCTACTTCTGATTGACATTAAAGGCATGAATTTATGAGTCATACAGTGTTATTAAGAGTTACAATGATAGCACAACATACTCCCTCTGTCCCATAAAATAGACTACTTTTGCCATTTTGGTCCATCCCATAAAAATAGGTAATTCTATTTTTAGTAACCTTTTCTCTCTAATGAGGTGCCCATTCTCCACTAATACTCCCATCACTTTTTCTTCCTATCTTTCTCCTACTTTACCAATTGTGCATAAAACACGTGCCATTCTAAGATGGGCTATTTTTATGGGACGGAAGGAGTAATATATAATTGACCTTGTTCAAAACAATTTAAATTGCTTCAAGATGTTTGTTGTTATGCTGTATACTTGATATTTGATGGAACACCTGATTATTCCATATTGTGCTAAACTTTGCCTACATCTGTGCTTAATTTCATGCACATTAGGTTAATGTCTTGACACATATAAAAGGAGTTTCAATTAAACCTAAGGATCTTGATAAAATCAAAAAAGTCAAAGCAGACCATGCCGCTCAAGATCAAATGGAGATTTTTGGAGTTGTTCATATGGAAATTGATGAAGAAGTGAAAGCCTTGAAAGAGTCTGATCTAGTCAATATGAACAATGTTGACTTGGATGTTGAGCTAGGAGTTTCAAGCATTGTCGAAAATGACATCAAGGATGACAAAGAGAAAAACCCTAAGGAGGTATTAAAGACAAAAGTTTTGAATGCTGACAATGACTGTGAGAAAAACATATATAAACAGAAGTGTGAAGGGAGAGAGTTTCTCACAAAGGATCATCATGTTGTACAACAATTTCACATGGATGTAAACAATCAGATACAACTTTCTGGAGGAAAAGTGGATGTTGGTCTCAATTTGTGTAGTGGTAGTCTTGATGATGCAGAAAGTGGAGCTCTTTGGGACATCTTTAGGAAACAAGATGTTCCTAAACTAGAGGAGTATCTCAAAAGGCACTTCAATGAGTTCAGGCATATCTATGGCAATCTGCTTCCAGAGGTAATTTAAGAAACAAACTTCAATCCAATTTTACTGTATAAAAGTTTGAGGTGATTGAACTAATGATTTTACATTACGTTGTAATGTACTGATTTGCTTCTGTTTAATGGTACTTGAGAAGTTTGATCATTCTGATAATATTTGTGGGGGCAATATTTTCATGTAATTAAAATGAAAGTCAAATTCATCCATGTTGATTATTATTTTTGGATGGATAAAAAGAAGTAATTACAATTGATTATTGCCTCGTCGACATTCTCTCCTTTCCCATGCACTGAGAAATAATATGTTGTAGCACCTTCTGATTGTTTTCAAGATGATGTTTCCTCTACAGTTAGAATTCCATCATATAGTAGTGATGGTTTTAAATTTGTATGTAACTTGTACTGCTCTTATTCCCTTTTTATTAAGTATTTCAAATTTATTGAATGGATGAATTTGTGTTTTCTGGCAATCTGTCTTAAGAACATAAGAAGGAGAGCTAATTTTGTTGCAAACTTGCAATTGCTTGTGGGAGATACTTAATTCTGTGAAAGAAGCAAACTTATGGCAGCGTATTCTCAAGAATTTCCTCCTAACAATGCTATCGCTTTTGTTTTATCAGTAGAATACTTTGGCAAATTGTTGTTTCATTGCTTATCCTCTGAGTAGGCCACTACAATTATGTTAAAATCACATTAATTCAGCTTGTTAGTTACTTGAGGTGGTAAGATAAAACAACTGCATGTATACCGTGTGGCAAGTATATATAAAATTTCTGGTAATGTGTTATGCTGAATGGGAGATAGGTTTGTCTTTAATAGTGTAAACTAAATTTGCTAGCTAGTAGCTTGTTTGTGAAAAATCTTTTGCCAATTCAGCACTTATAAGAATCCGATCGACCACTACGTGATAATCACCTGTGACTGCCTTGTACTTTCAGGTTATCCATCCAATTCATGACCAAACTATTTACTTGACTACAGAGCACAAAAAACGACTTAAGGAGGAATATGGTCTGCCTTTTCATTTTTGAACTTCTTTGCCTTTTTAAATCACCTTATATAGAGGTTTTCTTGGTGTGTTTTGTTTGTGTGTGCTTTATAGGAATTGAACCATGGACATTTATACAGAGGTTAGGAGATGCAGTCATTATACCAGCAGGCTGCCCTCATCAAGTCCGAAATTTAAAGGTACTCTAGTTATCTTTGGTATATTATTTCTTCTGTTGCTGTTTGTATGGTAGTCAAGAAGTCATTAATCTGCCTTGTGACCCTTAAGAAGATAGTTGTAGGTCAGATCCAGAAACTCTAGCTGTTTCAATAATCTTTCTTGTTGTATGAACTTGCTCAGTTGATGAAGTAGTGGAGTGATGAATGTATGGCTAGTTAATTGTATTTAATTTTTGTGATGGAGTACGACCTCACCTTTTTTGCTCGTTTACAAGCTTCCAAACTTTTCCCGTTAATCATATCGCTCATTCAGTGCAAGACCACATGTTTAATGTGCATCAGCACCTTTAATCTAAAGCCTACTATGCATCTTGTAGGGGTAATAGGGTAGTGAGTATAGGATAGGAGACGTGATCAGCTGTGGGAGCATAAAACCAACCCGGTCCTTAATTGACTAGAATGTCTTAGGAATGAGCTGATAAAATCCAAATCAAGTTAGGAGTAGCTCTTGTCATTTTTTTTATCTGTCTGTCCCTTTTTTAATGCTTTTATTTTATTAATTCTTGCTTCCCCATCTTACACCCACTTTTAGTGTTTCTCTTCTTAGGAGGTTTCCATCCAAACTGCCTCCCTTTGGGTTCAACCCCTAATTACTATTTCTGATGTTGTTCTATTGTAGTTTAGGAGTATTTATTATACTTGTTTGTGACTATCTGTGCTTATGTCTTGTACCCTAAAAAATCACATCTCATCTCCCTGCAAGATGCATATCAGCATTTTACAACTTTTAGTTTTGTGTGATGCTTTCTTAGTTTCTTATGTAAATATAATGTCTGTACACAGGATTTTGTGGTGTTATACTTGTAGTGTGTGCCTATGCAGAAGTGTACTTCTCAAATATAAATATACTGGAACTTCCAGAAATGAATTATTTTTCATGTTTTATCTTGTGCAGTCTTGCACTAAAGTCGCGCTTGATTTTGTGTCACCTGAAAATATTCCTTCGTGCTTTCAACTGACTGAAGAGTTTCGTCTGCTTCCCTCGGATCATAGGGCTAAGGAAGACAAGCTTGAGGTTTGATTTCTTTTTTTCCAATTCCCTCAAGTTGTTTTAGCTTCCTGCTTCGGTCTATATCCCATTTTCGGTGTCACTACATGCAAACTAAAATTTTAATTTTTAACACACGTAAATCTGATGCAAGGTAATTCTTTAAAGCAATACCATCTTCTAAGTAATCATGTACATGTGTTGGATCATAGTAGTTTTTCATTGTATTATAAATGATTTTAAGTTATTGATAAAAAGCTAGGCTCGTTTTCAGGTGAAGAAAATGTTAATTCTTGCAATGAGGAGCGCTGTGAATGATGTAAACAGAGTCGAATCATCACAACCTGTAAAGAGAGTCAAGTCATCCCGTACTGGTAATAGTCGTCACAAACCTCGTCGTAAGTGTTTCTCTCTTCATCATGTTTAAATTTTTATTTCAATATCAAGAATTTTTGGACCGGCTTGGAAAAGATTCTGGGAATATGTTTGCTTTATACACTGTTTTGGTTATATATCTCTCATCTTTATGTTTCTAGTTTGTCATATTCCTGTATGGCCGCTATATTTTAAAAATGTTATACTGTGTTTATAAAAATTCTGCAACAGTTTGATAATATGTTGCATCTATTGATTTTTATATTGTTGATTTTAGGTAAATAAGTTTGGGAAGCGTATAGTATCCGAAGCGCTTAGTTGGATACTATATTGACCCAACATCCTTTTGTGTGGTGGAGGAAGACTCTTTTTTGGACTCATCAGTCATCAAAGTATATGCTGAGTTTCACTACTAATGTTACCCTTTTTTGTCCACGTTTAACATGGTATATATTATGTTAGGTTTGCTGATGGAGTCTTCTCACTTGAATGATTGATGATGTTTTGGTATTTACTCATTTGGTTAAGTAATATTTTTGTATATTAGTTGGTGAATAACTGAATATACAGTAGGCAAACGAGTCAAGCCAACTACCCGCCTAATTTTGGGCCCAACTTGCATTGGGCTAAGGCCTGAATTTCCATTGGGCTGTGGGATGTGGCCCAGCCCAAAACATGTATTATGCCCTAAAAACCTAACTGGCCAAACATATGCCCTAGAAACCGACGCCTCTAGTATCAGTTTAGTGGCAATTATACTATACATATAAAAATATTTGACTTTAGATTGGTAGAAAAAGTTTTAAGTTTTGCATAAATTATATTCCTATAAAAAAAATTTATTAGTATTTTAAATTAATATATTTAGTTTAAATATTTAAAATATAGTTAGTTTTTTTTAACAATCCAAATTTTCGGCAAAATCATAAATAATTAAAGAATTCTTTTCTAAGTCGTATTTCTTTTCGTGTTTTCACACACAACAGCTGAATTATTTCCTTTTTTGACATAAGGAAATACATTTATTCTCCTACTTTACTTTCTCGTATTTTATTCATTTCTATACATTTTTCTTTTCTCCTATATTCTCTTTTAAACTTACTTAAAACAATATTTTTTAAATCCGTAAGGAACAGGGAGTACCAATTATGGACTTAAATCTTTTTTAAACTCACCAAATGTCAGCAAAGCAATTTATTTTGCTACTCAACACTGTTAGCTCATACGGAGTATTAAATAAAATATTTGACTCCGTACATCAAATCAAAATGAACGCACCCACTGTCTCATAAAAATGAAAACTTTTAGAATGACACTTATTTAAATACATAAATGATAAAATATGGAATACATAGAAAAGAAAAGAGTTTGAAGTATTATTAGTGAAAAATAAGATCCACCTGATTGCAGAGACAAAGTTATCAAACATAGAAGTAAACTAATTTTATAAGATGGACCAAAATAGAAAAGTAGAGAGTATACAAAACAAGACGCAGAAGTAACATAAAATACATTACATC
>NC_062970.1:11050138-11076185 GCF_023119035.1 Salvia hispanica | reverse complement strand
TACCAACTGATGAGGGTGTAAACTCAAGCATTGTCAAAAAGCATTTTGAGCAAGCAGTATCAAGAAGACACTTAGACATTATTTCACATATGCAGTTCAGATACGAGGAATAAATGCAAGCAGGTCATCCCACATAATAAACTGCAAATGTAAGTACATATGTTGAACACTTCATTAATTTCATTCATTTCGTTAGAGAGGATGAATGCGCCGGTTATTACAATATCTACAAAGCTAAAGAAATGCAGCCAAGCCATTGTAAGTTAATATAATTGAAAAAATTCACATAAGAGATGATAAATGCTTCTTGTGCTTTTGTTTCTGAAGCAATTGCACCACAAACTAGATATGCCATCCTTCCTGCAATCATCATTTTCATCTCTCAAGTGATTGAATATCCTTCGAGAAAGAAATAACAATGTAACCAATCCATTTTTTTTTATCCAATGGTGTTAGCAAAGTTAATAAACTAAGCTCCATCATGTCCAAAAGGATGAAGCTTGCCAAGGTGGCAAGACCATTCAGCATCAGAAAGTAAAGTGAGTAAACAAACGACAGCTAATCCATATGGAGAAATAATGGATAAGTTTGTTAGCTAGTGTTTACATGTGTCTCTTTCTTAATGCTCTAGTAAAATTATTGGTGGGTTAACTGGCTGATTTCCTCCATTTAGGGTAATGTAGCTACTATAAATAGGGATCTTCTTGTTCACACTTCACAGTGTAATGCAAATGCAATGCAGCAACATTTTATTTCTTTTATGTTTCAATCCATCGTTTTAGCTCATTTTCTATCAAAAGTAAATAGCAGTATAATAACAAGATGAGCACACTCTAAATTTGGCAAAAGGTACTCACGAGAATATCAGCACGCGATGGGATATCCAAGCCAACTTCCAACTCATCGGACCTCTTATTTATGAGACGAATTTTCCCCTCCATGGCATTGGCTCGTAAAACCTTTCTCATTAACTTCACCATGGGAAGGTATGACTCGCAAGCTGTCACCATCCCTTTAGAAGTAGAGATCCCATTTGAATCAGAAAGCCCCATAGCTCGAGCTGCCATCATCGACAGCAAACCCGTCCCTGCCCTGATCAAACCACACAGTTACCTAACTCTCAATTACTCAATAATCAGCACAATCATAAAAATTACATGAATATGAAGATTGTTAGCATGGATACAGACTAAAAAAGAGGAAGATTCTGTTAAATTAGGTCAAATTAGGTGAGGCATTTGAAGCTAGAGATAGAGTATTAATGGAATTAGCGCAAGAAGGGTGAAGTTTCTGAGTTGTTGAGAGTAGAAGTAATACCCAATGTCGAGGACGTGGGAGGGTGTAGTGACGGTGTTATCGATGGCGAGACGGTAGGCGGCGTTGCGGCGGGAATCGTTGAGCATGTCGAGGTAAGACGTGGTTGCGAGAAGTGATTTGGGGGTTGTTTGGAGTTGATCATCTTCGTCTTGGATAACGAGCCACTCTGATTTGCCGGTGAGTGGGTCGGTTTGGAGCTGAAACATACGGCCGCACGGCCGCAGGCGGCGGAGGTCATTCTTCTTCTGCTGCGGGGAAATGTAAAGAGTAGAGGTTTTAGGATGACTGATAGCATCACTTCATTTTCAAGATTCTTTTAATCCGTTAATCAACCTTTTTAAAAGAGTTTTCTGAGTCATACCTACAAAGTGGTAGTAAAAAATAAGAGAGTTTGATTGACGCCTAAAAGAATCGGCAATGGGACGAATGATGCGGTGACACGCCTGATACTTAGTCGGGCGGTGGCCTTAAGGTCGGGACGATCATCGCAGGCGTTCGGACGATGGTTTTCGGATTTTATTTTACTACCTCTCCACAATAAGATTAAGAGTCACATTTTGTCATTTCGGTATGTCCCACAATAAGAGTCGTATTTCACTTTTACCAAAAATGTAAATAAGTCTCACATTCCACTAACACATTTCACTCACATTCTATTATAAAACCAATATAAGGGCATCCGCAATGGGGCGAACGATGCATCGTCAACATCGCGGACGATGGGTTACCCATCGTCCGCGCCCGATACATCGTCCGCGGACGATGCGCGGAGGATACCCATCGTCCGTCGCATCGTCCGCCACTGTGGAGCGACGCGGACGATGGGTCACGGACAATGCGACGCGTTTCCGTTGTTTTTTTAATTTTTATTAAATTTTCAAAATAGAAGTAAAATGCTTAGGGTGTCGCTTAGGGCGGACTATAGTCCGCCCCACTGCAGGTGGAATAGGAGGAGGATAAAATGCCGACGTGGAGGCGCATAGGGCGTCGCTTAGGGCGTCCCATTGTGAATGCCCTAAAAAAGAGTAGTGATTTAAAAACATAATGTCTCTATGACATAATACCCTTATGTATATTTTGATATAATACATTTTATACTATGACTAATTTACTCTAATGCTATTTTAACATCAAATCAATTATCCTTGTCCAAATTCCTACTCTTCTACGCATGATTATGACTCATCAAATTAGGAAATTTAATTAAGTATCCTCAAAATGTCTCAACTTATTTTATGATATGGTAAATGCTTTAGAAAAAATATTGTATAAGGATGCAATGGTGATTCTCAACTACATCATGCTTATCACTAGATGAAGAAATATTGTCTTCATGACTACCCGTGCATTCGTTGGAGACACGATCAAGAACATATAGTATGACAATCTGCTCAACATTAATGTTAACAGAACAAAATTACAAGTTAAACCTATTTCTTTAATCCCTAACCTATTTCACAAAACATCAAGGCTCTTAATTTCATTAAAACATAGAGAAGCATCGAATTAGAACCTTTTGGGCGCAATCTACTCTGGTCAACAATATGATTCTCAGGTGGGCAGCATCTGCTCCATTAAAAATCTCTGCAACCTTCTCATATTGGGGCTGCACAGGTTCTATATTATGTCACAAACCAGTATTGCCATTCAAAAGAAAAACAGATTCAAAACCCAACATACCTTGTATTTTCTACAAGCTGGGCACCTGCAAAATAGATAGGCGTAAGCACAAACATGTACTATATACACCATGCAGAAAATACAAAGCAAAAACTAGACTGCCATACTATACTTTTAAGGCTAGGAGAATATTAAATTGAATGAGGTTGAGGCATAAAAGGTTGGGAAGGTTATGCACCATTTAGATCAAGAAATACACATATTTGGACTGAGAATACTCAAATTAAAATAGTAAAATAAAACTCTACAAATAAAATAGTAATTGATGCCTATTACTCGTTCAACTAATAACAACTCGTTCGAGAAATTGATCATGTAACAAAATTCTAAATATGGCCGAAAGTCACATTTTTATCACAACTAGCAAGTTGTGTAAAATATATTTCAAACACACATACCTTCAAACTTGATAGACTTTTGTTATTTCATTGGCCTTGACAATTGCCTATGACATAATAAGCAAATCAATCAAACAGTCCATCATACAAACTTAATAATCCATTCCAACCTTGCCAAAGTAAAATATACTATATCATCACACCTATGATTAAACACACATATACAATCCAACAATTAATGAACAAAAGTAAGAGGAAAGAAGTACCTCTATTTCCAGCAGCTCTTCCTCAAGCTCGACCACTCTTGCGTATGTTTCCAGCAGCCCTTCATCAAGCTCCAATACTCCCTCTTAGTTAAAAAAATGTTCGATTTTTCATCTAGTCAAATTTCGAACATTCAGAAACACGACATAACCTATCCATTTGACGAAGCAAAAAAAAGATGCACTCATCGATCAAAATTGGCGTTATATAGACACACAATTTCCAGGAAGAACTTTTAAATGTATTCAATTATGCTCAATCCACAGACATTAATCGAACAATGAAAGCTTAACATGTAATAGGACATATAATTATTAAGAAATTCAAGATACCCAATTAACAAATAAAAGCGCACAAATCCTTCGGAATTGACTACACACTAATTAGAAAATCCAAGGAATAAAAGATATCAATATTTCTTGAATTACAAAATTTGAACCTGGAATTTTCAGTTACAAAATTTTGCCCTAAAAAAGCCGAAGGTGTTTCGCTGCAACAAATCCTGCTATCAGTGGAAAAGCAATCTCTTGCTCGAATTAAGAGGATGAGGGGAAGGATACTAATTTGGGGGAGGAATTAAAATTGGGAAAGGGAGGAACTTGAGTTTTGGGAGAATTGAAACCCTATGAGAGGGAAACGTGAGTGAGGCGGGGGTGGGAGGAACGTGAGTTTTGGGAGAATTGAAACATACGAGAGGGAAATGCGATTTGGCGGCATCAGGCGGCGGGGTCGTGAGTTTTGGGAGAATTGAGAGGGAAACTTGATTTTGGTGAGGGGGAAGTGAAATAGTCAAATAATTTTGGGTGGATTGGCAAACAGTGATTTCCCCCTGTACGCTGTTTTACTTCTTCTGTAAACAGTGGTCTTATATTTAACTATTCAAATATATATAGGTAACAGGATTATTTTTGTTATAAAATTTTAATACCACACTTTGGACAAGTGTAAGTAAATGCATCTCATTGTGGCATTTATTTTGCCGTGTGATATCAGTATTTGATTGAAATGTGATAAAGGAGTGGTGTGTTGATAGATTATATATAATCACATCTTTTCTAAAATGTAATAAGATAAGTGTGATAATAGACAATTTTTATAGTAGTGTATGCACTATTTCATTTTTCGTCTGTACCCAAAGAATATGTAAAGAGTAGAGGTTTTAGGATGACTGATAGCATCACTTCATTTTCAAAATTCTTTTAATCCGTTAATCAACCTTTTTAAAAGAGTTTCCTGAGTCATACCTACAAAGTGGTAGTAAAAAATAAGAGAGTTTGATTGACGCCTAAAAGCATCGGCAATGGGACGAATGATGCGGTGACACGCCCGATACTTAGTCGGGCGGTGGCCTTAAGGTCGGGATGATCATCGCATGCGTCCGGACGATGGTTTTCGGATTTTATTTTACTACCTCTCCACAATAAAATTAAGAGTCACATTTTGTCATTTCGGTATGTCCCACAATAAGAGTCGTATTTCACTTTTACCAAAAATGTAAGTAAGTCTCACATTCCACTAACACATTTCGCTCACATTCTATTATAAAACCAATATAAGGGCATCCGCAATGGGGCGGACGATGCATCGTCCGCCACTGCAGCATCGCGGACGATGCGCGGAGGATACCCATCGTCCGTCGCATCGTCCGCCACTGTGGAGCGACGCGGACGATGGGTCACGGACGATACGACGCATTTCCGTTTTTTTTTTTTTAATTTTATTAAATTTTCAAAATAGAAGTAAAATGCTTAGGGTGTCGCTTAGGGCGGGCTATAGTCCGCCCCACTGCAGGTGGAATAGGAGGATGATAAAATGCTGACGTGGCGGTGCATAGGGCGTCGCTTAGGGCGTCCCATTGTGGATGCCCTAAAATAAGAGTAGTGATTTAGACACATAATGTCTCTATAACATAATACCCTTATGTATATTTTGATGTAATACATTTTATACTATGACTAATTTGCTCTAATGCTATTTTAACATCAAATTAATTATCCTTGTCCAAATTCCTACTCTTCTACGCTTGATTATGACTCATCAAATTAGGAATTTTAATTAAGTATATAAGTGATTGAAATTAATTTTAGTTTTTTTTTTAATACTAGTGATGTTTAGAATATTTATTTAAGGACATAATTTGTGACATATATTGAGTTTTTTTTTATATATATAAAACTAATAAGTCTTCCACACTTTGATAATTGGTTGAACATTTGATGTGATTAGCGATATCTCCAAGAGGAAATTATATGAGTATTAATGACTTAATAGTTTAAATAAAATATCAATTCAATTATTTCTTTATTTAATATTTTAATTTATTTCATATATATTAAAAAGTTATGCAGTTAGAATTTTCTCATTTTCTTTTATGAAAATTAGACCTCATTAACTCAATCCACTATATGCAACAAATTACTAAAGTATATTTTTAAGTATTCTACTACTAACTTATTTCATGATATGGTAAATGCTTTAGAAAAATATACTACTAAACATTAACTATACATATTAAAAATATTAAATGAATGAGTTAAAATATGTAATTAACTATTTTTTTGTTTTTGAAGTTCGACGTACGTTCCAAAAAAATTAAAGTTTGAAAAATAGGAAACTAAAATAAAATATTGAAATTCTTATAATGAAAATCATAAACTCAATTAGTGCTATGATACTGTATCAAATTTAAATTTGTAACATGATATACTGGATTGAGTTAAGAATTCTAATATTTATTAATATAAAGATAAAATATTAAATATATTGTCCTAAAATACTGAATAGATTAGGTATTCGGTCGGTTCGGTTAATAACCGAACCGACATGTCGGTTAACCGACCCCAAAATTCCATCAAAAAACAAACCGGAACCGAACCGATCTTCGGTTCAGTTACTTAATTAACCGACTCGGTTAGAACCGGTCGGTTATTGGTTATAACCGAACTAACCGAATCGGTTAAAATTTAAAATACTTTTTTTCAATAATAAGTGAAGATTATTCTATTTTTTACATACTAATTCTTAAGCACTTTATTAACTTTAAGAGATCTTATTTTTAAAATAATGTTTAGACACTTGACTTTTAGATATTTGATAGTGACACAAATTAAAATTTGACTTTTTTTTACATTGCAATATGACTTATGAGACTTTAACAAAATTTGGAAGTAAATTACAACTTCTTCTATTGTGACAAAATTTTGAAGTAAATTTCAATTTCTTCTATTGGGACAAAATTTGAAAGTAAATTACAATTTCTTCTATTGTTAATTAAAAATATAATAAAAATTAAAATTATTTATGGTTTTAACTTTTAACTTGTTATCTATTATTATTATTATTATTATTATTATTATTATTATTATTATTATTATTATTATTATTATTATTATTATTATTATTATTATACTCCTATTTACAAGTAATACATATATTGTTTAGGCTCTTTAATAGACTTAAACTTTAAATGATCTAAAATTTGAAAATCTTTCTCTAATAATAAGTGAAAGGTTATCTTATTTTTAAAATAGTAGTATTGCTTAAGCACTTGTTAACTTTGAGAGATCTTATTTATAAAAATATATTTAGAAAATTTATTGAATTTGAGATATTATAAGTATAAGTAACTGATAGTACACAAATTAAAATAGACTTTTTTGACATTACAAATTTGCAATATGAGACTTTGACAAAATTTGGAAGTAAATTACGGATTCTTCTATTGTGACAAAGTTTAAAAGTAAATTACAATTTCTTTTATTATTAATTAAAAATATAATTGAAATTAAAATTGTTTATGGTTTTAACTTTTAACTTTTCATCTACTATTATAATAATAATTATTATTATTATAATAATAATAATAATTATTATAATAATAATAATTATTATTATTAGTATTATTAGTATTATTATTAGTAGTAGCAGTAGTAGTAGTGGTGGTAGTGGTAGTAGTAGTGGTAGTGGTAGTGGTAGTATACTCCTATTCACAAGTAATAATAAGTGAAGGGTTATTCTATATTTAACATAGTAATGCTTAAGCACTTTATTGACTTTGAGATATAAATTTATAAGTATAATACTATAATTGCTAGTGACATAAATTAAAATGGATTTTTTTGACATTGCAATACGAGACTTTGACAAAATTTAGATATAAATTACAATTTCTTCCATTATGACAAAGTTTGAAAGTAAATTATAATTTCTTCTAATATCAAATAAACATATAATTGAAATTAAAATTGAATTTAATTCGGGTATCGGTTATAACCGATAACAGACTTAGAGCAAAAACGTATAACCGGTACCGAAAACGTCGGTTATCGGTTAGCCGCTAACCTATAGATGTCGTTACATCTTCATCCACTTTTTTCTCTATTAAGTTACTCCCTCCGTTTTTTCATAGTTGAGTCATTATTTTATTTTAGGAAGTTTCTTTATAGTTGAGTCATTTCTATATATAGTAGTAATTTTTTTCTCTCTCTTACTTTTTCTCTCTACTTTATTCACTTTATACTTTATTCTCTCTACTTTTTCCTCACTCTTACTTTATTTATTCATTCATTTATTTAACACACTCAACATTCATTTCTAAAATTCCGTGTCAAAAAATTCCGCCTCAACTATGAAGAAACGGAGGGAGTATTTTTTTTCTCTATTAAGTTACATTCAAATTCCCTTGTAAGTATTCATGTAAAATCATTATAATCCAACAGTGATAACGAATCAGCTGGCTCACTTAATCTGCTATATTTTCGAAATAAGAGTATTTCTTTTTCAAAATACCATTAACATCCACTTGTATTGCTATGGTACAATATTAAATACTACATCCATTATAAAAATAGTACTTCCTCTATCCCATTAGAAATGCTACGTTTTCCTTTTTGGGTTGTCTCACTAAAAATGAAACATTTCCTAAAATGGAAACATCACTCTCTCTACTTTTCCCTTTCTCTTACTTTACTCTCTATTCACTAACTCACAAAACAACACTTGCATAAAATCTTGTGTCGGAAACCAAATGTTTCATATTTATTGGGACGGAGGGAGTATAAACTTTGAGAACGACATAAGTTTTAATACGAAATCAGTAATATATGAGAGAAATAGAAAGAAAAAGTTATTATAATATTATTATTGTAAAATAAGACCTACCTCATAATAAAGAAAAATTTGCCAAAATAAAAATATACTAATTTTGTGAAACGGACTAAAATTGAAAAATTAAACTATTGATTTAGGACAGAGGGAGGAGTATTAAAGTACGAGGTAATAGGTATTCACCCTCCTTATATTTATTATACTCCCCCGTTCCTGAAGAGTATGCACTATTTCCTTTTTCGTCTGTCCCCAAAGAATATGAACATCTCAATTTTAAAAACTCTCTTCTTTCTAATGAGATGTGACCCATTCTCCACTAACAATACTTCAAAAACTTTCTCTATCTATCTCTCTTACTTTACCAATAATGCATTAAAACTATGCTCATTGAGGATAGAGAGAGTATATAGTATATTTGGTAGAGTTTATTATACCCCCACCGTCCCAAGGAAGATAACCCCTTCCTTGGGCAACACGTGATTTTATGCAGTTTTGGTTTGTATATTAGGTGGAGAGAATAAAGTAAAGAGAGAGAATAAAGTAGAGATAGAAGAATTTCTATTTTTAGTACTGGGTCATCTTGGGACAAACTAAAAAGGAAAGTCGGTTATCTTTGGTGGGACGGAGGGAGTACTATATAAGAGCATCTATAGTGGTTCGGAAGTCTCGGCAGACATCCCTACAGACATCCCAAAAACACCTCATGCCACGTCATAAGGACCTCCCACTGCACAATGACGGACATTCCGACAGATATCCACAATAATAAAAATTCACAAATTCACCAAATTAAACAATTTACGGGATTAAAATTTCGACGCAAATACGGAAAAATGCAACGATTTTTTTTAAAAAAAGCAAACATATTTAAATTTAAAAAAGTACATAGTTCAAAAAAAAAACATCCCAACAAAAAACGATTCAAACAAAGTACATGTTATGCCTTGAATCCCGACGGTATGATATGTTTTTGTTTTAAGTCTTCATTTCGACGATAATACATGTGTTGGAGTTTTTTTAAAAATCGTATATATAGAGTTTGCAACAAGCTATATATATATAGAGTTTGCAACAAGCTGTATATATAGAGTTCAAAAAAAAAAAATCAAAAAATCAGGACGTCCGTCAGGACCCCGCAATGGCGGACGTCCCCGGAATGCCACGGAACTCTAGTGTCCTGTCCGCGTACATCCGGCACGCCGGTCGGACTTCTGCTGGGAAATCCGTCGCTGCGGATGCTCTAAGCAACACTAATGAAGGTTTTAAGCAAATACTAATGACAATAATGCTCTCTCTAGGCATGCAGATTTCTCAATCTTTTACTCCAATATTTATAAAAGACATTATACATGACTTGACACATTCAACTCAACCTATTTCCAGGCACCACTCTCTACCTACGTATACAAAAGGATTTTCATGATATCAAAGGAGGAGGATTAAACTTAAACATAAACCGAAAAATGTTCAAGGTCATTGAGGATGTGGAAGATTGACGACATTTTCTGCAGTAAAGGTTTCTTCGGGTCCGTGGCTGCAGTGAACATAGAAGAGAAATTTAAACCATCTCTCAAAATGAAAGAAACGTCGGAGAAGTTTAGATCTAAATTTACATCACCTGAGGTAGCTCAAGGCAGACATCCTGTAGAGGCAGGTAAATACCAATATGTGCAATCCTATTGTATAGAAAAACGCAAAGGTTCTCGCATACCTGAAAGATTGAATGTCAGTTGGGATAAGGTGATATTCAAGTTACGTCACCTTAGACAAAGGGGCATCAGGAATACTACTGGATTAATAATGCAAATAAGTTCTTGTAAACATGAGGCAAAAAAATTCAGTGCTGGAGATAAAAGATTACTTGTTTTTCTCAATGTATAATACTCTAAGATATGATTAAGAAAAAAATTGCACTCTATTTCAGTTTGTATCCCAAACAGCAAGCAGTGATCTCTATAAATTGAGCAAGGTAATTCAGTCAGGCAACACCCGAACAGACATGAGAACCAGAATTTGACTAACCAGAGTTGCATTAAATATTTCAAAAAGAAAGGGAAGCATACTTGTTTCCAAGAAGAAACCGTCCACTGCTAAGGGTAATTTTGTCCCTCAAGCCTAGTTCCTTGTACCTCTGATCTCTTTCCTGTTTTTCCATTATCATGAAAAGTATCAAAAGAAAATCAGTTAGGATATAGATCAAAAAACAGGTGCAGAAAGCACTTACTGTAACTCATATAGCTAGAGCTTTGATTTTATTATGCCAACATAAACAAAATAATGCTAAGTCTTTAAGAGTGCATATAAATCATACTTCAAATTATAAGATGTGGAAAAGTCCGGAAAAATAAAATTCAATTTCAATAACCTGCAATAAATTTGAAAAAACATGTAGAAGACCATATATTTTTAGGAAACGAAAAGAATAGGGAAGCATTCCGAAAGAGTAGAAGAATACACTGCAAAGAAAATGTGAATTAGATTCAAAGATGACCCACCTTTTTTGAAAACGCTGCAAAGGGATTAATATCGTCCTCGTATATTTTCTTATACTTTGATTCAACATCAGAACTAAAACCACCCTCCAGATCTTCAGCATACTGAAAATGAGTGCACAGATGATTTAAGATATGTACAAGTGCCTTGAAATATAATGTAGCATTTTAAGGTCAGCACCTTCTTTGATCCTCTAGACACAACTTTCTCAGAATTATAATCCTGAACATAGCGTATTTTCCCATAGAGTTTGACATTATCTGCCTTTGTTTTTTCGAGCTCGATGGTAAGGCTTCCTATCTTCTCATTCAGTATTCTTATTTCCTGGGGACCAAGTTAAGTAAACACTTTCAATAGCAGAAAAGAAAACTGAAAGAGTACCAGAATCATGTTCCAGACTTCCAGTCCCTGTTAGAATAAAAAAGGTCAGAGAATGTAGACCTCTTCAGTCTCCCGCAAACGTGCCCGAAATCGATCACGCTGGTTGCATATCACCTTAAGCATAGAGCTTTGGTCTAAATCAGCAGGAGCACGCCTTTGTTCTGCATTCTGTCCCATGAAGCATTTTAGCAGAAAATTTTGAAACATAATGGCCACCGATTTTACATGCTTTCATATTAGGATCGCATGAAGTCACATACAAATCCTTACTAAATTGAGCTCTTGCAGTTAAGAAAGATTCATCTACGAAAGAGCTTCAGTTTGTGACCATTATTACAACCCTCCCACATCCTATTAGGAATTTATTGCCTATCCCCATATGACATGAATGTCAAAACCTATGCATATGTCATACCAAAATACTATAACTGTTAAATTAAATAAAATATTTAAAATAGTTAGTTTCATAATAAAAATAAATTTTGAATACAGGACTCTCTTACCTTGTTCAGAACCAAGTGTCAGCACATTTAATAATGATTCACTCTTCAACTTTCTAAGAAGGAAAACAATGTTTCCTTAGTGTACCAAAACTGACTTCATTGTTCCAAGTTATAACATCAGCATATGAAATCTTTTCTGGTTTTCTAGTACATAATAATATGTAGAATACAACAATCAACCAGAATTTTATACAGACTCAGTGAGAAACAAAGTTAGCTCACCCCCAGAAAAAGTTCTGACAATTGGGGATACAAAGTAGTGGATATATTTGACGCCTTGAAATATCAATCATCCAAAGCAAATACACAAGCACCTAGAATAACACAACTCACCTCGACTTGATTTGTCCCTCCAGATTCCGACAGGTCCCAGTCATTGAAGAAGCTGCCTTTTTTATCATTGGAACTGTAACCCTGCATTGAAGTAGTTAATCAAATTACTTGGTGGTGATGACCTACTAATGTTGTCACTGTGGTACACCAAAATTATTAAGACACTGGCAAGACAATCCCAATCCCTAGATAAGCAACAGACAATGGAAACATGTAGATATACTTTAATGGGGAATAAAAATCAAACATATAGTTATAGATTCCAGCAGTGCAAGTCCAGAAGAAGAACTGGGAAAAATAACTAACCTTTAGAATATCATCTTCAAGTTTTTGGATAAGCCTTTGTTGTTCATCAATCTGTGTTGTTAAGTCTTTAATCTTAATTTCAGCTGCTTCCAGTAAAGAGGACTTTTCGGCAATTTTGACCTAAGAGTAAAGAGACAACGAAGCCAAATTGATCTTTAAAAACTTGTATACATACTCCCTGAATAAAATAAAAAGAAATTAGAAAAAAGAAAGAACCAAACTGGTTTTGACCGAATTATTTGGCTTGCCATTAGGGGAAAAATGATTTATATATTTTAATTTAGCCCATGGAAATGTATTAATTGCTGGTTCCTGGTTTAACAGGACCATCCAGTCTAATTTAAACCTCAATTTTCATTTAATCTGTTTCTCCTGGGAACTTCATCTCATGGTCAGTTTGCCAGAGAAATAGTAACAGATATCATGTCCTCAGAATGTACCTTATACTGAGTCACTTCGTGCTCCATTTTCCGATTCTTGTCTAGGAGTAATGACTCCAATTTGCTCATTTCTTCCCCGCTAGTAGCTGTTTCCCAATCCTCGGCTTCAATTGAATTATAGCCAACAGCCTAAGAATATTACAATGGTCGGTCAACTCCAAAATCAATTTAGTAAACATGGTCATACTTTCAGAACAATCTTCTATATAAATTTTTAGGTATAAGAAGTTATGAAACTAAGCTCATAATTAGGACTGCCGTCACAACCCATTTCATTTTGATAAAGGCTTGGACAATACCAAAATTTATTGTTCACTTGGTCTAGAGAAGAAATCGTGATGTATAAAATAAGGTTAAATTTTTTCAAAGAGTGACCCACTAAAAGGTGTAATAATCTGTAATGAAACAGAATAGGTAGAGAAGTCTGAGAAAAATATTCACATGCTACATTCAGTGTTGTTAGGGGAGTGGGGCACTCTGGGTCAATTAGGTGAAATCCGGAACGGGCACACTATGAATTGGGGAGCACTAGTGTTTCATGTGTTTGAATTTGTATTTATGTAGGCTAGTATAAATGAGTATAGCAGACTAATATTAATGGAGGTGGTGCCAGCCAGTTAGAGAGAGAGAGAGACTGAGAGAGATCTGTCACCATGCCCCCTGCATCTTACTCACCCCAGCCCCCTCCGGCCTTGCATCGCCGCCCAGCACCCCAGGAGCACGTTTAACTACACTGGCTACATTTGGAGAAGCCAAAATTTGGATAGTTGTAATACACCTTGACAAATACACTTCTATACCTTCATGGTTCCCATATTGTTCTTTATGTTAATAGTTCAATATTACCCAGTCCCAGCCTAACAACCAATCAAGACTTCATCAATGTACTCTAATTTTACTCAGTCGAAGCACAGAAGTTAATGTTAGATTTCCCCAGAGTTTCATATCACCTGCAAAATTTTTACTTTCTTCCGCAAATCCTCAACTAGTTTTTCAGTTGGTCGTGTTTGAATCTCCTTTTTCAATTCCTCAAGTTCAAGTTCCTGCACATGTTTTACAAGTAAGAGACCGATGAATATGAATTAAAGATATGTCTAGGGAAGATAACTTGAAGCATTTGCAAGGACAAATGGAAAGAAAAAAATGTCAAGCAGAAATCACAGGTAATTGGAGTATAACTTGTATTTTATTTAAAAATGTTCAATAATGGAACCCCCACCTATTGGATGGGGGAAGAAGCGTCTTACCGCATGAGTTGCGCTTCATTGTCAAATCAAATGAGAGAGCAGGATTGTCAATGACAATATTAGTTCTACTGTAAAGATAGACTATGTCAGGAATATAATTGGACTCGAGCAAGATTGTAGATAGAAGGATTGAAAACATGATCTCCTCTTAGTGATAAATAAGATAAGTGGCAATTCATTGAATTTTAATGCTGGTCATAAGTTATAATATCTGACACCCTAACTTGGCTTAAATATGTAACAATCAAAATTTCTAGTATGCATGAGCAACCACAATCAATGTTGTCAAAGCAGTATGACTTGCTAAGCTAAATTAGCTAATAGTCAGATAGAAGATAATTTTTGCTTGCTTAGGAATCTAACCGGTCTTAATTGAAATTTTAAGACTTCACTTTCTTCCGTTTCTATGTACCCGGTAAAACATAGCTCCATGACTTTAGTTTAAAACACTTCATACTCGTAAAACGCTGTTGTAATCACCTTTTCATTGAGCAAAGCCTTCAACTTCTTCAGCTCATTTAAATTTTGTTCTCGTTCATTTGATAGTGTTGTCTCAATAGTGTGTAGTTCCGTATTCAGCTCAGAGATTATCCTTTCCTTTGCACTAAGAGAATTCTCAAGAACGGTGTTTGCATCTGAACTATCACTGCAGCACAGTCACCGATGTAATCAAAACAAAATACATGACACAGAAAAGGTCATCTCGAAGTCCTAGAATGAAGAAGAAAATGAGAATAAACAAAATTAAGCCAGCATTTAACAAGCTCCCCTCCATCCATAGTGATACGGATGATCACTTGGATCATTTTCAAGCATAGGTTCATAGAAATAGTGTTACCAACTTTTATCCTTAATTAGACAACAATATAAATAATTGACCCATCTAACTGTGTCGTACGAGCTAGAGGGTACATGAAAAAATGCCTATCACATATGATTTAATTCCCCCATGAATCAGTTACAAAGACAAGCCTTCCCTTCCCCTAAAAGAAACAAAAAGGATAAGCACACCCTCAATTTTTTTAAGAAACGTCGTATTTTCCTTATACATGACCTGTCAGCACCAGTTACATGCTCAAAAGTCTCAATGCCAGTACTCCAGATATTTCACAAAGATACTAGTTTTCACTCAACTTCAGCTATTGCTTATGGATCCAGTACTTTTGATGTATTTTTTACTCATTCCTTACCACTAAAAGAAGTTAGTCAATTAACACAAAAGATGGAAGCTAATATTTTGCAATTCGTTGACTTCCGAGTTGCAGTCAGAAACACACAGAAAATTCCATATGAGAAAATTCCTTATGTATCCATTACACCAAATATGAACCTTCTCTTATGTTCGCTCTCTTCATTAGCTGATTGTAGCTGTGACCGCAGAAGCCCCTGTTAGCAATCAAGAGGAAGTATCAATTAGCATTGTCCAAATTTGAAAGTTAGAAAGATCAAAGGAAGCTCACTATAGTACAAGATATTTCACAGTTGACAGGAAAAAGTTAAAGAGATGTTTTAAATAATCTCTAATTAATTTTCTTGATTCTATATCTGGGTCTATACAAATAATACCCAGCACTAAGGAACACCAATAATCACCACCATTTCTAACAATGGAACTCTGAAGATATGTAAAATTTTCTGATCTTATGTAAAACTGCATTTCAGCTCAAAAATGACAGGTAAAACTTTCGTCTGATATTATCTCATTGTCACAGAAAGTGGTATACTAGCAAAGGTCATTGTTGAAGTACCAAGAAAGAGAACAGCCTATTCATTAGCGATGACATTTTAAGGCATACGGCTCTACAAATTCAGGAAAGAAAGCATCTCACAAACATAAGAATGTGGGCTCACCTTTTCTCTCTCAAGACTTAAAAGACGAGTCTGAGCTTCTTCAACTTCATTCATCAAAAGATTAACTTCTGATTGTTTTGTAGCCCCATCTTCATCTGTGTTTAAGTAAATATTGAGTTACACAAATCAGGTAATATAATAATTAGATTATTATATGCTTACTTGTATGTGGATGTAATCATGTAATGTTGAAAGGAAGACAAAGATCTTTACAAGCATTCTGACCTGATTGGGCACGAAGCTCAAATAACTGGCTCTGAGCAAATTCATGAAGTTTCCGCATAGTGGAAACACTTTCTTGAGCTTGGCGCAATTGATCTTGTAACATCCGTTCCCTGAATTATTACAAAAAACGGCATTCAAACTATGAGAAGGTATATAACATGGAAGGTTGTCTTCAGAATAAGGAAATAAAGAATTTCCCCCATGATGTGATATTTCCTCTTACCACCTTTTCTAAGAAATGTACACTACAGTATACCTTCTTATACTAAGACACGGGAGCTCAAAGTCAGACATCACCAGAGCTTATAGAAATATAGTACCTTTCTTTTAGAACTTCCATAGTTTTCTGATTCTCTTCGGCCAAATTGCGTTGCTTAATCTCAACAATTTCTTTCACTTTTTCCTCCATCTTCAAGATCAAGAGATATAAAGCATAAATGAGCAAATAAAAAAAGTTTATGAAATCCACCCAAAGGCACTGAGTACATACACCTATGAGTATTCCCTCCATCTAGGAGGGGGGGGGGGTCAAGGGAGTTGGTGGTGTTTCCGTGAGATGGAAAATTTGAATCTCTTAAGATAAGATTAATGTACATCTAATGTCCATAAGCCATTATATGCCATTCTTAAATGCAAAATCCCATTATGATCTATGACTCAAACATCATTTCTTTGTTGTACCAGCATTGAAACTTCCCAACTCCTAGTTACCTACAGTAAGAGCTTATTTCCTTGAAGAATGAAAGGAATAATTCAGGATAAACCCAGCGGTACGTTGGTAACTTCCGCAAGTCCAAAGAGATCCAACTACTGCAGCAGGATAAAATTCTGTGCAAGTACCATTGCTAACACCAAGGGGCTACAAAATACTGAACACATAAATATATAGTGACCTGTTGTTCTAACTGACGGGTGCGCTCTTCTAGTCTTCTTATTGTTGCTTGTTGGTTTTTCAGGTGAGTTGATTCAGTGCGGAATTCCTCAAGTTCAACCTTCATCTTTCTGTTTTCAGACTCCAGTTCAAACAATTTGGCATCCTTCTCCTGTGCAAGGAGAAGAAACAGCGTCAAACAGAAATTAGGACATAATTATGAAATATTAAAAACTCATGAGGTTTTTTATAGCAACATCAGAGAGAGAAGTGGATGTAGATTGAATAGACATGGACTGCCTGATTTACTGTAACTTAAAATATAGAGAATTCATACAAAAAACGCATGTAAGTTCAGTCTCAAAACTCAAGTTTCATATGTGAATTACTAATCAATTCCACTCGTCGCTTGAGTCTTGATAGGCCAATTTGGACCCAAAGAATATGGATTCAAACTAAAGAAATTGATCCAATAAAAACTAAGAAAATATGTCCTAAGTGTTACCATTTTTCAAAAATTCAAATACAAATATCATGTGTCATTAAGAGCATAACTTATATTACTTCATGACACAAAGAAAGTATACCCCGTGCTCGGATCAGGATAAAGCATCAGTTTATAGGTACTTACTGCAACTGAATTAAGAACTGGGTAAGGGTCTGGTGCTTCATAAAGTTTCTGGTAAATGCTAAGAAAAGCATTTTCCCCAAATTTAGCTCTCTTGGTAAGTTTATCAACCTCCTCTTGATAACCCTTAAGTAATGAATTGAACAATGCCAACTTCTCTTCATTTGAAGCCTTCTTGAAGTCTGTTACAAATCAATTTTCAAATGGTCATCAATAATTCAGTAAATACTAAGTAGTCTGTTAAAAGTGGACGAGAATACCTCTAGTGCTCTCGGCAAGCTTCCTACGGTTCTTCTGACTGTTTTCCTGGTTCTCTGCAATTCTAAGCCCCTGTTCATCCAAGATGGTCCTTTCTTTCTCTAAATCAAAATCTGAAAGAATCAACAGAGTACGTTGGAATATGAATAATCACACGCCAAATATCTTTTCAAAAGTTCCCTCGCTTGACAAATGCAGATATTTATTCCCAGAATCACACAGCTGATGCTGTGAATGCTGCAACACCACACGGGAGATCAAAACGGAATTGAGGATATCAAAGTGAATTATGAGCTGGATCAGCTCGAAAGTGTTTTCATGAATCAAAGTTTTAGAGAGAGGTCCAATCCAACCCTTGAATTTAAGTTAAGGATAGTATAACTATATTTCCTGGTTTATGCTTTCTGATACATTTGCATTAGCTAGAATTAGGAAATGGAGAACTAGTACAAACTCAAGGGGATAATTAGGAAACGAAATTAGGTCGATAAAATTAAATACCTTTCCAGAAAGTAGCAACAGCGGATACAGGGGCAGAGGTCGATGATGTGTTTGGCTTTTCTCTCTCTGATCCACCTCCTCCTCCACCTTGCAGACCTTCCATTACTGATTACTGATCTCTCAATGCCAGCTGATCGCCCTCTTTCTTCCTCTTCCACTTCGCAGACCTCTTCTATTACTGATCTCAGTGCACTCAAAACCTCAACGCCCTCGGAGAATGGGCGAGATTAAAACCCCAATTCATTTCATATATACGAAACCAAGGATTTAGATCTACAAATTTTCGATTTGAAAGCTCAACTACAAGAAGAGAGAGACAGAGAGAGGGATAGATAAGTTGGTTAATGAAAATTGGAAAGTGTTGGGCCGCATGTTGGTTGGAAGAGAATGGTATTGGGCGGCCTTTATTTAAAATCATGGAAATTATAAAAGTAGGCCCACCTTCTAACCCTTTCCACCTATTTTTCATTATATTTTTTAAAATCCATATCAAGAGTAACTATTATTATAATTATAAATATATGATTAACAGGTTAAGCTCTAAATTAAATTATGGCAGAACTCTTATTTGTAGTAGTGTAATAGTAGGACAGTGGGTGGAAAATGGGTTTTTAACTTTTTGGGAGTACTAAAATAAGATTTCCCAAATCTGACCAACTTAGGCCCCATTGCAGAATTCACAGAGGAAAATCAAGCAGTTTCTCTGCACTAAAGAATGGTGCCGCCTCAATCTAGGTTAAAGATGGGGTGTGGGCCAGGTCGGCGGCCGGTTGTATACAGGAACGGAACCAGAAATTCAAAATAGCCGGTGCTGAGATTAATATAGTAATACTCCCTTCTATCCCTATTAAACTCTTATTTTACTTTTACTAATTTTGACAAATAGATCTCACATTCACTAATTCCACTCATATTATATAAATATTACTAATAATAATATATATAAGTAGAATACACATTTTACTAACTTTTTCTAACAGTTACATTTACAAAGTTAAATAATTTATTAAAATCCGCGCCGATCATAATTGAGATTTCTAATGGAGGGATTATTATTTACATATAGAAATTTTACAAATTTTGAGTAACACTAAATTGTAATGATAAATTTTTTTTAATAAATGTACATTCTCAAATATAGATAAATAATAGTACTCCAAATAACAATTCAAATTCATAGCTATATAATTCAAAAATAAATAAACCAAATTATAATTGACAATACATTAGTATCATAATTTCTTAAAATGCAATTCTAAATCGAACAAATAAAATAAAGCATCAAGTGTTAATTCATTATCCCTAATTAATTGAAAACTGAGCACATATTTTACTGAAATAGGCAAAATTTTAATTATATTTAAATTAAATTTTGAATGTAAATAAAAGTAATTTTTAGGATGCAATTTTTTTTTTTAATTTGCATCTTTACTTTTGTTTAAATACTAAAAATATTATAAAATCACCAATTAAATTTATATGTAGATTAATTATAAATTGTAGTCATGATATACTAAATATTCGTTTACTTAATTATATTTAAATTAAATTTTGAATGTAAATAAAAGTAATTTTTAGGATGCAATTTTTTTTTAATTTGCATCATTACTTTTGTTTAAATACTAAAAATATTATAAAATCACCAATTGAATTTATATGTAGATTAATTATAAATTGTAGTCATGATATACTAAATATTCGTTTACTTTATTTCTTAAATATTTATTCTTCTTAATAGTGGCCAGGGGCCATAGAAAAGCCTTGGCTCTCTAAAAGAGTTGTTGTTAGTTGTTTTTGTACTCCCTCCGTCCGTTATTAAATGTCTCATTCTTTATTTTTTTTTTATCCGTTAATAAATCCTATTTTATTTTTACTATATTTAGTAAATGGACTCTACATTTCACTAACTCATTCTACTCATATTTTATTATAAAATCAATATATTTCCACTCACTTTACTTTATAAAGTCAAACAATTTTTTAAAATCCTTGTCAGTCAGACATGAGCAGGGACGAAACTAGAAATTAAAATGAGCCGGTGCTGAAATTTAACAACAAATACGGTAGGACGCACGATGCCCCTAGAATCTCTGGTAGCGACTAGTCTTCTCTAATATTGCTAGTGGTCGATGTATCTAGGATTTTCGATTAATCCGAAGAAAATATTAGTATACACATAGATTGCGACTTGGATAACCTAAAAGTCTTGCAAATTGAGCTACTAAAATATTAATTCAATATAAATAATTAAATATCGTACTTCCTCTATCAGCGAATATTTATCCCACTATGGCTTGTTTTGAATATTAAAAATATAATATAAAAAAGTAAGTGGAATGTGGGGTCTATTTATCAAATTAGTAAAAGATAAATGAATATGTACTAGCAGATAGATAAAAAATGAAATATGAGACGGATAATCATGGAAAAAATAAAAAAAATAAATTGATTTATACAATACTCCTCCCGCCCCGATTAAGAATCACACTTTTCTATTTCGGTCCGTCCCCAAATAAGAGTCACACTTCATTTTTACCATAAATAATAAGTAGGTCACACATTCCACTAACTCAATTAACTCACATTTTATTATAAAATCAATATAAAAAATGGGTCCCACATTCCACTAACTTTTTCAACCATTTTTTCTTACATTTTTTAAAACTCGTGTTCGGTCAAAGTGTGACACTTAATCGGAGACAGAGGGAGTATATTATTATACAAATAAAAAATAATACGGAGTAAAATTATAAAGGATTTATTAGTTCCTTTAACATTTTTAAAGTTAGATGAATCAATATTAATATATTCAAACTAATAAACGCACAAAATAAGAAACGAATATCAACTAATAATGAGGTAAGATCATCTACTATCCCAAAATCAGAGCATCGGATGCTATCCCATTGACGTCGCCGTATTAGTGACTTAAGTTAAAAGTACGCACTCAAGTAGGATGCTTAAATGCACTAAAATTATGCTTTAGATTGAAAATATATATTCATATAAATACATTGAAGTTTATTCAAGTAATTGAAAATTAGGTACTTAAATGAAACCAAATATATTGCTGCCTGAATGAACTGAGGTAAATAAGAGGAGGAACTATATCGAATTTTAAATTTTGTTATTTTCCTAATCACACAAAATAAGAAATAGATAATCATGATCTCTGTTCCCAAGGCATAATCATCTTTACACCCGCTTACCCCGGATTTGGATCCCCTGCTGTGGCTGATAGCACAGCAAGGGCTGCTGTTCCACACATAATATTATATATTTATGTGTGGAACAACAGCCCTTGCTGTGCTACAGTAACAACAGGGATCCAAATCCCTCTTTCCCCTTCCTCACCCTTTCGGCTCCTTTTTCAAGCATCTTCTTTCTCCAGCAGCTCAGTCCATCTCTGTAAAAAATGCATAGAAATACTGTAAACGAATCTAGGAGGATGGCATCGGCCAAGTCCCCGCTGAAGTGGTGGCTTAGCCTAAGCTATGTCCGTCCCTGAACATGGGATATTTAATTATGGATGGATGGAGTAATATAGTTAGAATTTAGAATAGCAGGAAAAAAATTGTTGTACTCGAGATGTAGGATGGCTTAGGCTATAGGTGCCCTTTCCTCGCTATAACACTGACACACATATATATACACTCACCAAGTCACATTTCAGGGGTGGCCATGACAAAATACAGGTTCGACGCCAGCCAAGTCTCGCTGGAGCGGCGGCTTAGCCTGCGCTATGTCTGTCCATGCTAACGGGATTGATTGTAGATTATAAGAAACGAATTGTAACAACAATTAAAAAAATGATATTATTACCCAAAAACTGTCAGAGCATCTCCAATGACTAGCTGCTCCACGCGCGCTGGCCGGTCCGCTAGCCGACCATTGGGACCGGCGAGCGCCAAATCGGCAAGCAAATCGGCTAGCCCACGCCGATTCGCGGGCGCTAGCCGATTCGCTCGCCGATCTGCTGGTCGCCATTGTAGCGTCCCGATCGGCTAGCCCTTTTTTTTAATGTTCGAAACTCTATATATATGCGATTTTAACGTCATTTTCATTCGCACCACTTGTTTTAACGAATTTATCTCTCTCTTAATTTATGTACAAGAGCAATATCGCGAAATGGGGAACAACAACGACTCTCCTCCAGCCGAGCTCTCCCGCCTCGCGCGTCTACAAACGCAGGTGAACATGTGGAAAATCATAGGTGAATGGAAGGCGGCAACTGACCCTGTGGAGAAGGGGCTTCTTTTTTATCTCCTCCAGAGTATGCGGGCCGCAATGGCGGCTAGCGCACGTAGCGGCGACGGCAACGACGAGGAGTGAGGCGGGGCTCGTGTGTGGAAGCAGGAGGGTTTTTTTTTAATTATGTACTTTTTTTAATTTAAATAAAATTATTTCATTTTTCCGTATCTGTGTTGTAAATTTAATTCTCTATTTTGCGTGATTGGAATTTTAATTGTTTTTTATAATTTTGCTGGCCTATGGCTAGGCTATTGCTTGTCTAGTTTTTGTCCTGTTGATGTGACAGGTATGTTTCTAGTTCTAGATGATGTGGTAGAATGAGTTTTTGGCTAGACTATTGCTAGCCTATGACTGGGCTATTGCCATTGGAGATGCTCTCATTATAAATCATGTATACGGGTATATATTACTACCACTAATTTACAAAAGATAAATGCCTAAGTTTGCCTATATAAACATTGCATGGGGAGTGTTATATTGCTAACTCAATGTTTAATTGCTAACTACAACTCAATAATAGCCATTAGATATTCAAATTAAAGGCCTAGATCATCAACCACGAAATGTCAATATGATCAACAAAAAACGTCATTAAGGCCATAGGATTAATTCCAAAAAATATCAATAGTGATATTAATGTCAAGTTAGTTATAACTAACTTTTAAAAGAAATCCCAAAACTTTAAATTCATATAACATATATCAAATTAAAGATAATTCTATAAGGATTCCAACGATATACTACATGCATATGTTCCGACGTCAAAATTTGAAAAAAAAAAAAATCTAGAATTTTCGTATTTTTCGTACACAGGTTAATGTCAATGCAGCTAAGATAATATATCAATATAAAGCATATACAATGTCAATCCTAAATTGTGTTGACATTCTCAAAGCATTCTGTTGATATTTTCGAAACACTATATTGACATTTTCATCCAAAACCTTAATTTAGAGTTTTTTTTTTTATCTTTTTCGATTTAATTAATAAAAATAAAAATTACACGTGGCAAATTGTAGACCACACGTTTTCTAAAATCATATAGCCTTAAATTAATTGTAGTTAACAATTAAATGATGAGTTAACAATTGATCACTACCCAACATTGCCTCAGTTATACTATAATATTGAATAATGAAATGACAAATGTTCGTGCATTTTTCCGATAGTCGATTTAGATAAATGTTAATGCATATTTATCTGGTGATTTCAAAGATTTGATTTTGATGTCTATTGATTTTGGTATGCCTTTGTTTTTAAATAATCATTTCGTTATTTTGGACTGCAGCCGGTGTTTATTTTGCTCAAGTTATCTGAGAAGAAGCGAAATCTCCCACTCCGATAACATTTTACCTTTGGTTGATTTAGAAAAAGGTTAGTACATTTTGCTAGTGCCTGAGAGATTTTTTTTTGTCGTCTATTGAATTGGGTTTGTTTGAGTTTTCTAATAATCCTTTAGTTATTTTGGGTTGAAGATGTTTTTATTTTGCTGAGAAGAGCGAAATCTCTCACTCCGATAACATTTTCCATTGGTCGATTCAGATAGAGGTTGGTTCATTTTTCTAGTTACTTCAAAAATTTGATTTTGTTGTCGATTGAATTGGGTATGCCTGGTTTTCATTAATCTCTTACGGAGTATTTATTTTGTGAATTTGTGAACTTTGTATTTTGTGAATTTGTGAACTTTGACTGAAATATATATCAACCTTAGTTTATGCCCCTTTTTTTTACGTGAAAGGAAATAGTGAGAAAAGGATGACTAGCGATGTAAGCAATTCCAAGTTGCAAGAGAAAATCATGTGTCTTTGACTTTTGGTGACGGAACCAGAAATTTAAACAAGTCAGTATTAAAATTTAACAAGGCAACACGATGCTAATAATCCGACGCTCTTATTATCTTCGAGAACGGATAGCCTAGCTTATTCTAGTGGTATTAGTTGTCTGCTGTCACATATTATTATTGTCAATTTATAGGTTTGAAATAAATATTTTACATTTTTTAATTAAGACATACACTAAGATTATAGTATTTGTAAGATTATTACTAAACTAGTATTAACACCCGTGCTATGCACGGGTCATAACATTTTCAAATAATGAAAAATATATTATAGGTAATTAGATTAGCACGGGACATAACATTTTCAAATAATGAAAAATATATTATAGATAAGTAGATTAAAAAATATAGGATAATAAGAATATAATTATATTTATGGTTAATAATATGTATAAATTAAAATATCTATTCACAACACTATAAACATTTATACCATTATAAACAATAATAAAAACATAAATGAACACCTTCCAACAAATCTAAATAATACAATTCATATTCAGCAAGCAATTTCAAACCGCTTTAATTTATGATATGAGTGGAACAAAACAAAACAATGATAAAAGGGGAGATGTGTGCATAAGGAAAAAAAAATACTTGGTTAGTTAGAATAAGATATACAAATAAGGGAAAATATATGACGATGCCTACAACTTTAATTTAAGATCTAAGTGAAGTGAGATAAAATCAAATAAATGAACCATATACTAAATGAGGATCAAATAAATGATCTTCTGTTGCAGCCTATAAATTTCTTTTAGCCAAAAAAGAACTTCACATGTAATGAAGCGAAGAAATTTTCTAAACAAACAATGTCAAAAGAAGAAGTGCCTTCATTTTTCAAGTTTCTAGCCAAATTGGATTTCACGAAGCTACAGGAAAGCTATTTTACAAAGCTTGAAAAACTTCTTTGTAAACGACATTAACAGTGGAATAACCGCTCCTATCATCATCATCATCATCATCATCATCATCATCATCATCATCATCGTTACATACTGAAATCTTCAGACCTTATCACCCGTGCTATGTGTAAATTACAATAAGTATTGATAACATTAGAAACAATTAATAACATTAAAAACAATCAGAAAAAGAAAAATATACTCATCTGATCTCATTATATACACGTGCGATGCACTGCCCAAATATTTTTAGAAAAAGATCTTCACATGTAATGAAAATAAGTAATTTTGTGACAATGTCAAAAGAAG
>NC_062970.1:11030535-11050038 GCF_023119035.1 Salvia hispanica | reverse complement strand
GAGATTTTTTTTTGTCGTCTATTGAATTGGGTTTGTTTGAGTTTTCTAATAATCCTTTAGTTATTTTGGGTTGAAGATGTTTTTATTTTGCTGAGAAGAGCGAAATCTCTCACTCCGATAACATTTTCCATTGGTCGATTCAGATAGAGGTTGGTCCATTTTTCTAGTTACTTCAAAAATTTGATTTTGTTGTCTATTGAATTGGGTATGCCTGGTTTTCATTGTCTTGACTTTCGGTGACGGAACCAGAAATTTAAACAAGTCAGTATTAAAATTTAACAAGGCAACACGATGCTAATAATCCGACGCTCTTATTAGCTTCGAGAACGGATAGCCTAGCTTATTCTAATGGTATTAGTTGTCCGCTGTCACATTTTATTATTGTCAATTTATAGGTTTGAAATAAATATTTTACATTTTTTATTTAAGACATACACTAAGATTATAGTATTTGTAAGATTATTACTAAATGGGAATAATAAATACAAGTAATTCATATATAAAAAGAAATATGAATACAAAAATACAAGCATTTTTGTTTGGATCATTTCCCTAAGGTCCTTTTATATTACTTATAACTTCATATTTAAAAATTAAGATCAAATTTACACCCTTAGATTTTGAAATGAGTGGATGAGATTAAACCTCACGAATTTCAATAAATAGTAGATAAAATATCAATAAAGGGGTAAGATTGTCATTCTGTTATCATATCATAATTTTCGTGGTTATCTTTTATATCAACATGGTGTATTACAAATATCAACACAATGACATGAGAATTATAACACAAGTACACAAAATTATCAACAAAGTTTTATGCATTACATTGAAAAAATTTTGTGCATTCGTTGATTAAAAAGTCTGCAAAATATAATTTAAATAGAGAGAGTTACGTAGATTTAATGTTTTAAGATGATTTTGAAGAAAGAGAAAGTGATTAGTTATAACTACCATATATATGAATTGATATTTATACCCTTTAAATTTATTTAATAATTATTTAAATTTAAAATATAATTCACTTGACATTATTTGAACCACTAGATCTCATAATCTATTGGTTAAGAATTGGTCTTAATTTGGGATTGCTAATTAGTTAGCAATTGATCACAACTCTCCCTATATGTATGTAAACAATAAATTATAGCTACAATGAATTAATATAACTTATTACTTACATGAAATTTTCAAAGAGTAACTGGACAAATATAAATACATATATAAATTATTTGGTAAGAAAAGGATAAAATTTAAAATATAAAAATAGCCCTACTCTCAAATACGAAAATTTAAAATTAAAAAATACTCCCTCCGTCCCAATAAATATGCAACATTTGCTTTTCGCCACAAGATTTTATGTAGTGGTGTTTTGTGAGTTAATGAAGAGAGAGTAAAGTAAGAGAGAAGAAAAAGTAGAGAGAATGTTGCTTCTATTTTAGGAAACGTTTCATTTTTATTGGGACAACCTAAAAAGAAAAATGTTTTATTTCTAATGGGACAGAGGGAGCACGTACTCTGTAACGCTTAGGCAAGTATAAAAAATAATAACCTACAACTAAAAAAAGTTTTCACTTTTCACTCGCTCTCCTGTAACCCCTTTCACTCTCCTCATTCTCTCTCTCCTTTGTGCTCTCCATTCCTTCCCACCTCTTGTTTTCCTATGTAATAATGGGTGGACGGCTACAGCAAAGTCCCACTCAAGCGGGGGCTTGGCCTATGCTGGTTCCGTCAGTGAACTCGAGCATATTTTTGAAGAACTTTTGCCACCATAGAGCATAGAGAAAGAGAGAGAAAGACATTGAGGAGTTGGATAAAAGATTCAATCTACCATCCAACGACGTCTTGTCCTCCATGATACTCAATTCAGTGGCTAGATCTTCGGATCACTCCTACTTTCTAGTAGGTTTGTTGAACATGTTTTCTATTTAATGATTGATTTGAGTTTTATTGTGTTCATGAGTTCCTATATATTGTGCTTTATATAATTTCCGCAATTGTCTATTTATTACAAGACTTTATTCCATTAATTAATAAATTATACTACTACTATACTCTACAACTCCTCTAATCAACTCCTCTAATCAGTGTAACAGTAACGACTAATTCCATTACCATTTATTATATAGTACTATTTATTATATTATTAATTGTAATCATTTGGCGGCGTTTATTAAAACTCCCACGCCATATTGTTTAGCCAAAATCATTTTAAGAAATACCTTAAAATAGTGACAGTTACAGAAATTAAAAGCTACTCCCTCCTAAAGCGGGACGCCCAAAATTAATCAACCGGGACTCCTAAAGCGGGACAGAGGGAGTATAATTTAAGTTTGCACTGGTGAGATACTTTCTAGTCGAACTTTATTTCATTGCAATATAGTAATCCTAAACCCTAAAAACCCAAACCTTGCCTAAATCCTAAACCCTTTACTTTAAATTATATTCATCATGACCTACAAATGAACCAAATATCAATAAAATTCTCCCTCCGTCCCAGTTCAATTTTACTTTGTTGATCACTTATTCTATTTTAGAGATTTTAGATCTTTATTTCATATCTTACACTGGGTCGGCCTAATTGATAATCCTTGCTGATAGTAGAGGTTTTTTTACATGAATCTTGGCTCTAAATCTGTTTATATGCTCATATCAAGAAAGTGCTTTACAATAGGGCTATGTGAACGGTAAACCAAAAAAAATCTTCCTTGTATTCTCCAAGCATCTATTCACCCAATGGTATTATTTATTGCCTTATTGGAGCCAAAGTATGCACTATATTACATGTAGAATTAAACGTACATTGTTAAATTTCTTTATCGATAAAATAGATACACTCACGTCTTCTATAAAATATTCTAGAATCAATTTTCAAACTTTAAATGAATCCATGAATATGATTATATAATTCAATTGAGATCATTTTTAAAGAATCGTCCAAAAAACGATTTATAATTTGTGACCAAATTTAAAAGAAAACTATTTTTTCGTAAATTTAAAACTTAACACAAATTTGAATTCATATAGAGTCCCATTACCACAAATCCACTCTTAAAGATTGAACCACCGAACCCTACCAAATTAGGGCTTTTAGATCTAGTTTTTTATGGATAAGATACATAAATTATAAATTATTTTCGCTTTCATCACGAGCCTATTTTAATTCATCCGAAGGTAAATAAGTCATACTAACATGTTACGAAGATTTAACTTCGTTCCAGAATATATTACTTCATTCTAGTAGGTTTTTACTTCATTCCAGTACGTAAATGTGGTTTCGCCGTCGCGTGTCGTTCTTTCTCTCTACAATATCTATCACCACCGCCATGGCGCTAATATTGGTTTAATAAACACATGGAATAATGTAATAAATTATTGGAATGAAGTATGTGTAGAAGCATTTGAAGTCCTACTGGAATGAAGTAAAAATCTTATCCAATGAAGTAATAACGTTTCTGAATGAAGTAATAAACTCACTTGAATAAATTGCATTTTTAAATGTTAATCAAGCAAAAACCCACGTCAATGAATTTGAATGAAGCATAGTGTTGAATCATTTCAAAACCTTCTTGAAGCAAGTAAAAACATGTTGTAGTTTCAAGGTATTAGGTACAAAATGAAGTAATAAACCTATACAATGAAGTAAAATGGGCTAGTAATGAAGCAGAAAAAATTTCCACAGCAGCACATCTCATCAAAAAAACTAGATCTAATGGCCCAGATTTGGTCTAGTTCGGTCTTTAAAATTGATTCGACATTGATCACAACTCCATATTTATATATGGATAGAATTTAACTAATTTATCTATATTAAATATAGAGCACAATATGTACTACTATAATTTATCCATAATTATAGGATTGACCGTAAATTATTTATCTTTACTAAATATAGTTCAAGATATATACATAATTAAAAAACTATATTGATATTATAGAATATATTATGATAAAAATAATTTCTCAATTAAAATTCATCAGTTTTTCCAATTGTTGTTATAGACGAATATGCGTAATAATTACCTTTTATTTGGCATCTTTGACTTAGGATATACTCCCTCCGTTCCATGCTACTCGCACTTTCAATTATGATAGTGTAAATTTGAACATGAGTAATTAGTATAATTAAATTAGAATTTTAAGTGTAATAAGACAACACTTTATAAGAGACACACTAACTAACTCTAATATCTTAATTAAATTCCATAGTTTTTTAGTTAAAATAAAATTAGTGCAAATAGTTTGGACAGTCTGAAAATGAAATGTGCAAGTAGCATGGGACAGAAAGAGTATGAGTTAGCGTAGATTGGAAACCCTATGGACTAGAAGTTTGTGAGGTTAATAGTTCATAAGGGTAGATCGTTAACCTATTTCTAATTCAAAGCCTACTATGCATCGACAGGGGTGATTGATTAATAAGGTGTCATTGACCGGATTGAGAAACTATTCTAAATCATACTATAGGTGATAGATAGGGGTGGAGCTAGGAATTTATAGGCACATGGGAAAATTTATATACGAAGGAATTTTAAGAATTGGAGGAGGGGCATTTAGTGAAAGATTAAAAGAAATATTCCATCCGTCCCTATGTAGCTGAGTCGCATTCCTTTTATGGTTGTCCCACTTTAGCTGAGTCATTTCCTTTTTTGTCAAAATTACTTTAATCTCTTTTCATCTCTCTACCTTTCCTTTCTGCCTTATTCTCCTTCCTTTTACTTAACCCATTTAAAACAATTTTTCTTAAATCCCGTATCGGAAAGAAATGTATCTACTATAGAGGAACGAAGGAAGTAAAATTCTATGATTGAAAATAGTTATGTATGTGAGAAAATATGAGGAGGGCAAATGCCCCACCAAAGCGTATGCTAGATCCGAACAATATTAGGAGTATTTTTTTCCTTTCTTGTTAATATTGTTTCTTGCTCTTTTAATTTGTTCAACTTAAGCCAAATTCTTTAAAACAAACGAATTTAATGCTTTCTTGTCTTTTTATAGCTTTTACGGTTATTCTCCCTCATATGGGTTCGTGTCTATTATCCTGCATTGCACGACTGTTCTATTGTAGATAGTATAATATTTTAGGATTTTAATCCTTAATTTTGTGAAACTAAACTGCATTATTTGTATCCTAAAAATCACAAGTTTTGTTGCAACTAAGGAAGATTTGGGAACACTCCTTTGATTAATATTGCAACTAAGGAAGATTTGAGAACACTCCTTTTATCAAGTTAGAGAGTTGTTCAAAACACAATCTGCCAAGAAAACATGGAATCCTAGAAGAGATCCTACCAAGAAAGTGGCAACTTTTGGTGATAGTTTGAGATATGGGTGGCACATCGTGCGATTTGGATCGTTATCCGGTCAACATGATAACAACCTAATCCAAAAAGGCCTAACCCAAACCCGACCTATAAAGAAACTATCAACTTGAACATGAATCCAACCTAAAGCCGAACGCGACCGACACCCAACACGAACCTGTTAACAACACGATATAATATGGATTATCACGACGATAACAACCTGAATCTGATATTACACAATTAAACCTAATATTATACGATTAAACCTGATTTAAACAAAAATAAATCTATTTTTCACGATTTAATCCTTATTTACAAGAAATTTAAGAATTAAAGCATAGCATAATTTTTAAAAAATAATAAAAATAATGATATTATTATTATTATTACTCTCTTTGTTACACATGAATATGCACTCTTTTCTTTTTAGTTTGCCCACAAGAATATGCATTTTCTAATTTTGGAAAGTCTTTTATTCTCCACTAACAATACTTCAATTACTTTTTCTCTCTACATCTCCCTTACTTTACCAATTTTACATTAATATTCGTGTCGAACCCAAAGTGCATATTCTTTGGAGACGGATGGAGTATTTCTTAATGGGTTATGCATGTCCAACCTGCATCCAACTCATGTTCTTAACGGGTCAACTTGATAAGGATAATTGACTCGATAAGGCTTGACCTAAACCCATTAATTTCGTGCGAATCTGTGTCAGATTAACGTGTCGTGTCAAAAATTGTCCGCCCTAGTTCGAGAGATTAAGAAATGTCCAAAGTTAAATACCAAATAGCTGGCATCCATACTCAAGTGAGTGCTTTGACTAAGGCTTTTACATCTATTCAAATGGTAGCCCATCAACTATGGCAGCTATATAATATGGAGTTTGTCAAGAAGATCACCATACTATACCCTAAACCCTAAGTATCATTTGATATATGAAACTGAAGATGTGAACTACATTGGGACCCGACAAGGTTTTAATCAAAATAGCCATTTTATCAAAACAATCAGTATACGCAGAAAATCAGAATCAGAATGAGAATCAGAGCCAATGGAGGTCTAATGCATCGCCTGGCTTCAAGCAAAAGAAGCATGCAGTAGAAGACCAACTCGCAACCAAAATGACTTTCATGTCTGACTCTAAAGAAAAATGGAGAGCAATTGAAGAAGGAAGTGGCATGTAATTTCATCAGATGGATGCCGCTATGAGAAATATGCAGACCCAAGTTGGACAACTAGCTGCAACATCCAATATTAGACAGCCCAAAGACTTACCTAGTGATATTGAGACAAATTTGAAGGACGTGGAGCATTGTAAGGCTATGACATTAAGAAGTGCAAGAGAGTTAGAGGCAACCACAGTTAGTCCAAACATTTCGTACGTGGGCACATGCAAGAAAAGGTTGCAGCTGCAGAAAGGGAAAAGAAGAAGTTGAGCCCAACATGAGATCACAAATCCCCCTACAAATTTCCTAACCATTTTCCACTACCATTGTTCCCTTTGGCAAATAAAAAGCAGCCGCAAGGTTTTTAATGGATGAACGAGATTCTAACAAAGGTGAATGTTGAAGTCTCACTTATTAATTGACGCATTTTCCAAAAGTTTTTACCATGCGCAAAGACTTAATTTCAAGCAAATGAAAATTGTCAAAGGAAGGTATGGTACAATTAAGTGCTCATTATTCACAAATTTTGGCTAGCCAGATACCTTCAACCTCCAAAATTGAGAGATTCGAGAAGCTGCCATATACTATGTGAAGAAGATAATAAGCAGTTTTCGACTGTTTACTTGATCAAGAATCTAACATTTTATCGATGACTCTAAAGACTGCAGAAGAAATTAGTCTTCTTAAAAGAATGAAGTCAACAAACATACATCTCCAGCTAGCTGATTAGAGTCTATTATCAAGCTGAGAGGAATGCTAAAAGATGTCCTAGTGAAAGTTGATAAGCTCATTCTATATATGGAAATTTAAATTTTGAATATGGAGGAAGACAAACACATGCTTATTCTGTTTAGGCAACCATTCTTGGCTATTGGTGATGTGACTCTTCATGCAAGAGAAAAAACACTGACATTTAGAATAAATGGAGATGAGGTAACGTTGAAGGGAGAAGAGGCTATGAAAAAGCCCATGGATGCTAAAGCTTGTTCTACATTAGAAGGTTGATCCTAACCTGATCACGATGATGACATGCTAAAGTCAAACCTTTTTTTGTTGAAAAATCAAATGAAGAATCCTCCAAGCTTCAGATTAAGCCTCTTAAAAATTTAAAATATTTGTTTCTGGCACAGTGTAGTGAAATTGCATACTTGGAAGTGAATGAGACTGTTTTGCCCTCTTATATGCAACATGTGTTTTCTTGTTTGGCAGCTCCCCATGCCGGATTCGGATTTGGGTTCCAGAGGCTTGTGGATTTCGCAATTGGGGTTGACAACATAAGAGATGCAATACCCTTCCCTCGAGCACCTTGATTCGGATTGGGGTTCGAGGGGCTTGTGGAGTTCGCTACTGGGGTTGACAACATAAGAAATGCAATATCCTTTCCTCGAGCACCTTGATTCAGATTGGGGTTCGAGGGGCTTGTGGAGTTCGCAACTGGGGTTGACAACATAAGAGATGCAATACCCTTCCCTCGAGCACCTTGATCAGCTGATTTTTTATTTTTTTTTATTTTTTCAATTAGAATAATTGTAACTACGTCCTCATTGGAACACCAAGATTTTGCAATTTGCTGTAAAATACGCCAAATGCCTACATAGTTATGAATGTACTATCTTAAATATAATTGGTATCACATCCTGTACCTGTCAGGGAGTAAATGAAACAATACCTCTTATTGAACTGTTATAACTTGCCAAAAATTCCGATTATTCTTCTCTCAAATAAATAAACAAATCAAATGTACAGTTCACACAGCATTACTTTCCCGATACTGTAGGTTACCAAGCAACAAACTAACATTTAACATACAATGTTAAAAGCATTACACATATAATTGGAGAATTTTGGGGTATAAAGAAACTATAAAAGAAAATAAAAAAGAAAGAAAATTTATGGATCTGTGAATTGAGCAGGCTCGGCGGCTGTATGGCAAAATTTGTTATGTACATCTCGAGGGGTTCAGAGTTTGATTTCTTACTATTATTCTCCGAACCCGCCACCATTCACGGAGGAATCTACTAACAAAGTGTCATTTGGCATGAAAGATGGAGGACGCATACTCACCGACTCTCCTGCAGGTTGCGTCATATTTGGAGGGCTCATTGCATCATTTAAGCTCCCTCCCCATGAAGCAGTACGCCGTGAGTGTGACGCAAAGGAACTATCACTTGCCCCTTTGTTGTATATGTTATTCATGCTTCCAAATCTTGGCATGGGCGCCATGGGAGATGAGGGACGAGGCGAATAGAATGTCTCATTTGGAGGGGAGGAAGAAGCATCTTCATAAGTAGTGAATGAAGTGTTTTGCTTTTGTTCTACATGCGTGTCAACAACTGGCTGCTCACCATGGGATACTGGTGCCGGAACAAAGAATTTTGGGTTGGCACCACCCGCAGGTTTTGCAGAAGGTACAGAAGGCGAGAACCCACTTACTGTATTCCCACCACCTTTGTTGAAAGTGTCAACATACCTGGCCATTGAAAGAGAGAACTAATCAGATAGAGCTCAGTACTTGATAGTTTCTCTTTCAAACAATTGCAACAGTAGTTCTCCTGGTATCAGAAGAACGTTGATGCCTAGAAAGCAATGGTTCAATAGAATGCCATGAGTTTTTGGGAATACTAGCAATACAACTCCGACGTCCCAGAATAACAATAACATGGGAGATAAAAGCTGTGAGTGAAGCTAAATATAAGTTCAGTCCGGGATGCCTGAGCACCAAACAAGTCCTTACCTGAGCATTATTCTGCAGTTTTGTTCTGTTTCACGATGAAGTATATAAGTAGTGGTAAGAATTTACCTAGAGCGAACACCCATCCTTCCACGTGCTGAGTACTGATTGGCTGTTGGAGGAAGTGGGGGCATTCCTGAACTGTTATCCATAGTGTTTGGGCTTATAAATTCTTGATTCCCATTGTTATGAGGATGTTCACTTTGCAAGAAACTCTTTTCTGATGCTCCATTCTGAAAAACTGAAGCCTTGGGTGGTGGTGGAAGAGCTGCTTCAGGCGCAGGAGGTTCAACACCTTCCTCCACCCATCTCTTGAGTTTTTCATCATAAAAAAACTTATTTGTATCACCCAATTTTGCCTAGGAAAAAGTGCAAACAGGGATCAATCAATCAATCAATAAATGTATATTCACATTATAAAATAAATACAAGACATCTTTTGGGAACAAGGAGCTCATTCAATACCTGGCGGCCTCGTGGTTTGAGTACTAAACCAACAGTCTTCTGAAATAGCTGAGATCCAAAACTAAAACGACCCAAGCGAGACGTATTGCCTGCCGCTGGTGCTTTGTCCTGTGTACTAGCAGAACTAGCTTCTTTTGGTGGTTCAGCCTGACTCTACATGTCAAGAAAAGGTAAAATGACATTATTTGTAGAAACATGACATCATAAATCTATCTGAACAAGCCTCTACGGGAAAAATAACAAATATAAGGTTGAGAGAAACCTGCATTGGACTCCTTTTAAAGTCAGGTGCTGAAACACTTCTTGTGTGCATAGTCTTTTTGCTATCAGCTGCCCATTCATTTATAGGCTCCATAGATTGAGAAACTAATGAAGACATAGCCATTGTCGATTGACTACTTGATACTCTGGGTCCGGCGGACTGGTAATTATTCTCATTACCATGAACTGCACCGCCTTGTGTTGGTATAGGGGGTGGCAGGCCCCCAACAACCCGATGTGCAGTGCTATCAAAAAGGTTTAGCAATTTACCGATAAATTCCTTGGGAGCTAAGTTTACAGAGAATCCTCCCTGCATCACAAGGGGTTCCGGTTCTAAGAATCTACCAAAAATTACTGATGTACAGAAGAGGAAGCACAGACTACCTGTTGATGAGCTTTAATCCTTTCCTCAAGGGATGAAACTAAATTCCTCAGATTCTCCAGCTCCGGTGTTCGACCAGTTTTAAGCGATTTTAGTACTGCTTGACAATACCTACATCAAAATCAAAATAATTTTAGAAAACAAAGACAAAATTAATAAAACAAAGACATGGGCATTTAGGTATAAGATATAAATACTTTAGTGCATCGGTCGTCCTTCCAACTTCAGCCAACATGAGTGCATATACATACTTATAAGGTTGAAACGGAAGTAGGACGAACTGAGAGTTCCCAAGTGTCTTTGAATACTCATATATCTCCGTTCTCTGATCAAATACACAAAGGTCAAACATGAAATTGGGGCTAATATGCTAAATACAAATCGAGAACAAAACTATCATTTATTATGCTTCTGTAAGTGCCTAGAAGCAACAGTTTGCATGGCCTTGAGAAATTCTACCCACACGGAATAACTCAAACAGAAAAAAAACTTCAAATTTGTTAACACTACAAATAGTTGACCTATATTGATACGTACATTCTTGGTGCATTAAAATGAACCCCTGCTTTAAAGGGAAGTGCTAAAAGATAATACTACATACTCAACAACCCAGCAACACAAATGTAAGAAAAGTGGAATTTTAAACTCCGATATTTGTACTTTTCAAATAGAACTCCAGCCAGGCTAATTTGAAAACTCAGGACCCTAGGTAGTAGGTTACATGTTGTCAAAGTTAAAGACTGCTCTGTCCAGTAATGGTGACTCAGGCAAACCTGAATTGCTTCTGGACTCGCGTACGTCCGTGGCATTTTCCAGTGATCTGCACCGATGAGACACAATCTTGCACTGTCTGAATATGGCTCAAAGCTAGCTTCCGCAACCAAATAGCATATATGAGCAGCAATTGTCTAAGCAAAAGCAATTCCATGAGTTAGGAAGGATTGAAAGAACGTCCTAAAGCAAAAAAGGAATAGTTTGAGAGATGCTAGGCATACATCAGTTCTTTCCTTCCACAAACAATCACCAAGATGCATAAGCACAAGTTCGTCATCCTTTGTTCTATTTGCAGTTATCACAGCCAAATTTTCTTCCCAGTCATCCAGCATGCAATTAGCTCCAAACTGGGTATTTTGAAATACAAAAAAAAGGAGATAACAATTTTACCTTAATATGCTGCCAAAATCTAGGAAGATAAGAAACAGAGGGAAATAGATCAAATATCCAACTAGATCTTCTAGCGATTCATAACAGCACACTTTCAACCCTCAGAAATAAAAATGTAGTAGCTAACAATTCCAAACTTATATCAAGTTATTCAAAGCATCTACTCCACACCTGTGTAGGTTGTTGAGGCACATTTACAGCACCAGCCATGTTGTTAACAGCTGTAGCATCAGCAGAAAAGACATCAGCTGGTTGGCCAGCAATGAGTAGGCACAATGTTCGCAAGGGTGATCCAGCCATTAATTGGCAAAGTGCCATTTGCTTGACAGTTTCACCATAGAACTGCATATGGTTATTTAGTCAAAATGTTATTATCAAGATACATAAATAGGACAAGAGAGGATTCTACTACCTCCGTTCCGCATTAACTGTCACATTTACTTTTCTGCACTCGTTTTGAAAAAATGATAATAAATAGTTAAAGTCGAGAAATAGTAAAATAAGAGAGAGAATAAGGTAGAGAAGAGTCTTCTTTACATTATTCTATCTTTTACTTTACCATTTCTCCACTTTAACTATTTATTATTACTTTTACAAAACGAGTGCAGAAAAGTAAATGTGTCAGTTAATGCGGGACAGAGGTAGTAATTTTTATCAACTGGAAACAGGTTTGAGGTGCTTATGAACTAACTTGATCACCAAGTTGAGCAGCAAGAACAAGGGCAGGACCCCACAACTGTCCCTCCTGTGCACATTGTAAAGCCTCCTTCTTTCTTCCAGAAACCAGAAGATTTTGAACCTCGGCAGCAGTCGCCTGAAACAGAACTACATCTGTCATATATAGAACTATTAATTAATGAATTGTCATGCATTTGCATGGTAAGGGATTGAATACCTGCAACTGTCCTTCAGATGGAAGTTGCTGCAGGCATTGGGTAACATTGCCATACTGATTAAACTGTAAAGTATTTCCTTTAGCAGAAGCAAACAGTTTGGCAACTGCCGATTCTGGGGCATCGTTTTCCTGCTGGATAAAAATGATGAAAATACTGTCAAACAAAACCGAGACAATGACATGCGTCAAGGCCGCAAATGTATAAGCAACTAATTTCTGTAAATTTGTAATAGAACAAATGTTATAGAAGGACGCATCAAATAAATACCTCCCAATTTGATTCAGTGGCTGTATAGTTTCAAAAACTCAAAAATTATGTTGATATCTTCAGTATGCATAATGCTTAGCCACCACAATAGTTTATAACAATTGACAGGTTATCCATGACCAACAGAGGTGATGAAAGAATAATTACAGAAATCACCATAGCTGACATGGTATTACCCACTACACTGCTAAACCGAATGGTTTCTTAGGACAGGGCTTAAGATTTCATTTCTTTTTATGTTTAACTGGTTGAAATATATAACTATCCTGTTACATAAAAAAACAGACGAATCACTCCCTGAGAGAAATGTGAACATCATGAGAGCTACAACGTACATACAGTAGATATCATTGTCAAGCAGCTGCTACGAAGTATATTCATGGAATTAGTGAAAAAATTTCAGGGACTACCTCATTTCTGAAACAGAAATTGATGACAATAAAGAAGCAACGTTATGCATATAATTCTAAATAATCAAAAGCAAATCAATTCCTCGTTCACTTAGTAATCTACCTTCATCACATCATCCGTGCCATAAGGAGATCGAAGTTTTCCATAATACTGACAGGCTATTTTTAATAGTGACAGGAGCAGCCTCAATACTTCAGCCTTTCTGTAATCCATATCTGCAGGCTCAGAATTTGATAACCTTTCCTCAATCCATTTATTCAACTCCTTAGTGGCCACACTTCCACCAGTAAGAGGACCTGGAAGAGTCTGCTGGTAGAGAGCCTGGAAATAAGTACTTACACCCCTTCCATGGTTTACAGCATCAATGTTTCCAGTCAAAACTTCTGATAAGTTGAGAACAGATATTGAGCCGGCCAAAGGATTCTTCATATAAAATAAAATTTTATAAGCACGCAATGCTAGGTCAGTTATTAAAAGATCCTATGAGAATGGCAGACACATACCTGGCTCCCAAAATTTAAACTTTCATTAGAGAAGTTATGTTTCATCATAATGAGCTTGCCACCAAAACCAAAGGCAACTAAAGCATGAGCGGGACGACCAGCAGATGACCTTCCCAACGCTGGATTGTATGTCACTTGAGTATTCTGATTCTGTTGCTGAGAGAAGTTCACGGGGTTTTGACTATAATAGTCATTTGAAAAGTATCTCTGGTCATTTTGCCTGACTTTGGAGTCATTGAAATGTTGACTGAAGTTTCCACCAACAAACTGGGAAGGCATGGAATAGTTGTTTTGATGCTGGCTTAGATTCTCATAATATTGGACATTACTTTGTTGACTTCCATGCAGACTTGAGTTCTGTTGGTTGTAGTTGTTGACTGATCCCAACCAATTCTGATCTGGGCTTTGGCTGCCAAAGCCTTGAGGATTGTAATTATTACCTTGATCATACAAACTGCTTGCCTTCAGAGTGTTGTTTTGAGAAAATGTATCAGTAGATGAATTATCATCCTTACTCATCTGATCGTGAACTTGAGCAGTAGACTGCGCTGATTGGGTGTATGACTCCAAAGCACGCCATTCTTGGGCAATAGTATCATAGTACCATCCAGGGTACTGAGGATCAAAGACCATATGAGCTGGGTAACCATTATTATCGTTAGAAGCCTGATTCCAGTCTGCTGAAACCACACTGCTATCACCACTCGCTTCTGACACCTTATTCCAGTTTGTCGTTTCCATGGCATCACTTGCCAGAGAGGTCTGATTCCAATTAGAAACAGTCTCTGTTATAGCGCCCTCTTTCCATGAAGAAGTTACATTAGAGTCCGCATTTCCTTGCACACTAGAAACACCATCATAGCCATCAATCTGATACCACTGCCCAGTACTGTAGTCGTACTTCCAACCTGGATATTGACTTTCCCAGTACAGGGTGCTATTCAAATCCTGCACAGATGAACTCTGATCTGCTTCAACCCCACCATTCTGTGCATTATTGTACTGCCCGTAACTGTCTACATTACCCATATAATTGGATCCCTGTACATCATTTCCAATGGCATCTTGTGTCCCATTCTTTGAAGTAACCCCCGCTGTGTTGCTAAATGCATCAATGGGACGGTCCCCTTCAAATTCAGTGAAAAAGTCTGAGTATGATCCAAAGGCATTACCATCCTTCTGAACCAAATCCTCCGTAAAGGAACCCCAAGCAACTTCTTTCACTCCAGCAGCTTCTAATCCGCTACTAGTCTCGCTCAGCATTGGCACGTCAGAGACACCCACATTATCTGTATTACCACTGTCAGCATTGTACAAAACATTAGCACCCTCATTTTCATTTCCCATTTTTTGTACCAAATTACTAAATTCAAATGTATCAGCTGATACTAAAGGAATTCCCTTTTCATCCCCTGTTTCCACTTTGTTAATCTGTTCAACTGTCTCCCCTTTTGCACTTAAATCATCAACTGCGCTAAGATCACTACTGGAGACTTGTTCAACATTGACCTCACCATGATCTTCAAGCTCATTGATACTCAAATTGGCAAAAGCATTAGCCTCATCTGATTCATTCCCGTCCGTTAAGGCATGATGACCCCCAGATTCCGGCGATGTGGTGGCTATAAAATCCACATCATCGTCGTCATTCACTAATTTATCGAAAAAATCTTCGTCTGTATTATCCTCCACCGAAAATGGAGGATTCGAAGCCATCCAGTCAGACCTAACCTTAATTGATCCGAGCTAGCTAATAAACACAGAGATCCAAGAACAAAACCGGCGTAATTCCACAGAATACAACCCGAACCAATCCAAATCGAACAGGATCCGGGGTTTTACCACTCCATTAACACGTGAAGGAAATTCTGCAAAATTGTGAATCAATTCAACATACACGACCTAAAAAATTTACAGAATTGGTGCAGAAAAGTTAGGACTTACAGATCAAAAATGAAAATTGAGGAAACGGAAGGAATCGCCTATACATACATTTATACAAACATACATGCCGATTAAACGTTTATATCTAGAGAGAGTGTGTGTGTGTTTGTGTGTATGACAACTCAGAAGAGAAGAGATTGGCTCTATTCCGATCCCCACCGAGAACATCATTTATTTTTCCCCTAAATTATAGTACTCCATAAACACAGCATTTTTTGCAGCGAATATATTTTGATTTTCAACTTATATTAACTTCTTATTCTATTTATAGTTTGTCTTCATTTTTCACTTTATAACTTGTTTAGTTTGGTTAATAGACTATGATACTAAAGTTAATAGATTGTGTACATTTTAAGTTTATAAGGAATTGTTTTTTTTACATAAAAAGGAAACTAAACTAAACAGACCCTAATTAATATCATAAATTAGGATGGTAGTCAAGGCTATATTTTTCCATTTCCAGCAAAATCCTACCGAATATTACAGAAATTGGCAAAATATTACTCATGTAAATATCTTAAACTAAATCAAAACAACTTAATCATTTTAAAATAGTAAAAGCATCGAATGCATAAAAACAAGAACAGAAACAATCGAAGAGAAGTCTGAGTTTAAAAAGCATGATCACTTACCTAAATCATACTGTATTAGTATAACTATGAGCAATGAAACAACTGAAATTTTACATTGTTTGGCAATCACAAGGATGAGAAATAGGACAAGGCATGCTTGGTGTTAGCTAAGAATATCAGAAATTATTTCTAGCACACTCGCAATAGAATTGATCAGATCGATTATTTAGGTTGATGCTAACAATGTAAAAGCTTCGATTATTTAGACACCACAACAATGGAATTTGGAACGCTTTCTTCATGGGGAGGGTGATAATATGTTGCATCAGCCATCACGCACCTTTCTACTCTTAATGTCATGTGCCTTCCTCGTCGGGTATGTGCACTCATTGTCATCATTTTCATCCTTTCGCCTACATGAGCTCTGCCCTATTAAGGACTCCTTTTATCTTCTTTTCTTGCTCAAAGCATCCTCGCATAGCCTTACGCATGAGTCATTTTACGCCTTAAAACATGCAAATTAGACCCATTTACTGCCATTAATATATATGGCTCCAAATTGCATTGATCAAACCTTCTCATACTTAATACTCCAATTAAGAGCATCTCCAAAGGAAAGGGTAAATAGAGAGGAATAACTACCATATTTATCTTTTCTTCATAAAATTTCATGCTCCAATGGAAATGGTATTTGGGGAGGTATTATACCTTTTTTTTTCATTTTGAGAGGGCATCTCTACCTCTTCTTTGTACAAAAGGTAAAAGGTTAGTTATTTTTGTTTGTCTTTTTTATTTACCTTCATTCCTTGGAGTCCATAACTTTTTAAGAAGGTATAATTATTTTTTTGAGAAGGTAAATGAGAAATATACCTTCTCAATTTACCTTTATCCCATCAAGATGTTCTAAGGCATGCTTGTCCCTAAGAATGTGAAAGTTTTAGTTCAGCCAAATTCAAGAAAAAAGAAAAGACAGACTCTACATAACTAAGTGAAAAAAGAGAAACAAAAACAAATACTCCAAAGACTCTGGCAAGATAATAAAAGAAAAGAAAACAAACCAAGCACATGAAAAATACTCAGCTCTCGAGTAATTAAAAATCTGAGCCATACCATCAAAAATAGACAAAATACAAAACAAACAACTAAGGAGTCGAGGAAGAAACAAAACAAAAATAAATAACTCTAAGCACATGAAGTTCACCTGCACCTGAGTAAACATGTATGGGTTTCCTAACTGATCAAATCCATCATCCTAACATAAGTAGTCAAGACAACGTTCATGCGTTTCGGTGAGTTATCCTAGAGTTATTCTCATATGGGCTATACAATTAATTTATAAAAATATGCAAACCATTTAAAATAAAGATTGGATACTAGGTGTCCATAATAGAGTGCAACGGCCACGCCACAGCTACAAAAACTTTTCCGTCCAGTCAGCACAGCCACAAAAACTCTTCCGCCACATCATCACAGCCACTAAATAAAATCACATTATTAATTACCAAAATTATAAAAAAAAGGATCGGCCGCGGCAGTCGCGTTGTGCGCAATAGGCCGCCACCGCGGCGCCACCACCGCCCGGTCCACGCGCCACCTACGTGGCTCTCTCCTCCGCCGCCGCGCCCTCCGTCCCTGCAATAGACCGCCGTTGCGCCCGCGGTGGTCACTGTGGACACTCTTAGTAACTCAAGCAGGTCTTTAACTCTAGGACGCAATGGGGCCTGGTAAGATATTTCAATATTGGCTAGACCCTAGATGTCGTAAGATAACCTAAGAAAAGTCACTTTTCTGTTGAAATCATTGTATCTAAATTCTTAAGCATAGTGCTTTATTGCTCACCTGAGGCTATAGTGTAATAATGGTGATTATTTTAAAGAAAGGTTGGAACTCAATATATAGAGTATTAATGAAAATAGGTATTGAATACTAGTAATATTCTATATATTGAATTTCAACCTTTTAGAAGAGGGTCTTTTTTACTTTACTTTCTCTCTATTTAATTATTTATTACTATGATTTTTTTAAAACACATGCAAAAAACGAAAGGAATATCTTAACTTGGACGGAGAGAGTAGTATAATACAACATTTGTTCATTACCTAGGTCTAGAATAACTTTAAATGTTAGCTCATTCCGGTTTTGAAAATCCCACCAAATTTTGAATTCATTCGACAGTTGTTAAGAATTCATAAATTATTTATACTCCATATATCCCACAATAAGAGTCATGCTTTGTCTCTCTACTTCTCTTTTACTTTTCCAATTTTGCATTAAAACTCGTGTCGAACCCAAAGTGCAAATTCTTTAGGAACAGAATGAGTATTATTACATGATTCATAATTTAAATAATTATATTATTTGATATATTATTGACTATTAGTATAATAATAATAATAATAACAACAACTATAAATAATAGCAGTTTAATAATAATAATAATAATAATTAATTATTATTATTATTATTATTATTATTAAAATTATGTGTTTGACACGTAATATTGAGTTATAATAAAAAAAACTTAATTAATTATTATTTAAATAATAAAAATATTAATAGTAGAATGAAATAATTAAAATTATACTATTAAGTACCTAAATATGTAAGATTCCATAAACTGGGAATAGAATACTTTGAAAAGTTTGGGAATCACAATCCTGGAAAGTTGTACTCGCTCTGTCCCATTAAAGATGACTCACTTTCCTTTTTGGTTTGTCCCAACCAAAATAACACATTGCTAAAAATGAAAATACTTTTATCTCTACTTTATTCCCTCAGTTTTATTTACTTTGTCCAATTACACACAAAATAAAGATTCATAAAATCTCGTGACGTCCAAGGAAGGGGTCATCTTCTTTGGGACGGAGGGAGTACTATTTTCCTTGTATTTAAAATTCTGATTACTTTCTCAGTTTCATTAAAAATTAATTAAATAATAAAATTTAAAAATTTAACAAAATAAATTATTTTCCCGACAAAAATCCTGCTAACAAACATGGCCTAAGGATTGTTTGGAACAAGTTACAAGAATTATCTAGTTTTAATTGAGTGTCCTCATATTGGCTTGAGTGAATAGCTCGTGTTATTTTTATAGCCTGACAAAAATCATCTTGAAGCTCATGTTTCAACCTAGAAAATTAACCCACAATTTCGGTAGGTTATATAACAACTTTGGAAATTGAACCAAGACGGTGGAATAAAGTTATTAAGTTGTTCTCTATCTTTCCAAATCTCACTTTCTGCAGATATACAATTGAGGTTATTTTAGTCTAAGAGCATCTCTAATAGCGGCTAGCGGGCCGGTTAGTCGCTCCACGCGCACTGGCCGGTCGCTAGCCGACCATTGGAACCGGCGAGCGCAAAATCGGCGAGCGAATCGGCTAGTCCACGACGATTCGCTCGTCGATCCGCTGGCTGCCATTGTAGCGTCCCGCT
>NC_062970.1:11010649-11030435 GCF_023119035.1 Salvia hispanica | reverse complement strand
TAGGACGCCCCATTGTGGATGCCCTAAAATTTGGGGTATTATTAGACCACTTTAATAGTTCGTGAGACATATTTCAACCAAGTCAAAGTTCGGTTTTAGAGATAAATATCCCTTGAAGATATAACCTCAAACACCCAAGCTTGGCAAAACGAAACGCAGTCAAAATGAAAATGACTGTTGTTTTATAACGGGATATATCAGATAAAAATTTAAAAAGTAAAAAATTTTGCATGGTAGGGAACACCAAATTCAGCTCAAACATCAAACGCAGTAGCGTTGATTAGTCTCGTCATGGCAGAAACAAAGGGAAATTGTAAAATAAAACCTCATCAGTCATGATAGTACCAAACATGCAAATTTTGGTTAAATTAGACTTCTCTGCAAACATTTACGGCAAGCTAAGACATGTTTTCCATATACAGCAATCTATTCGCGCGCAATGGAAAGTCGAAACCTATTTTCTGTATGCCAACTAAAACACCGATATTGACATCTACGGCCTAAATTTTACATCTGCAACATAGGAAACTGAGCATTTGCATCCTCAATTATTCATGACAAATAAATCTACAGAGAGAGCAACTACACGAGGACAATTTGGCCATTTACCAGCCACAAAAGAGTTGTCGTGATAATATGTCCCTGTCAGCCACGATTGTTATTCCCTAGCAAGAACAAAAAAAAATATTGATACTTAGAGATGTAAAGAAGATACTTATCAGTAGAATGTGGTACGCCTTACCCCTGACTGTGCCTTTGGTGTGACTCCTATACCCCTTGTCATGTGAAGACGATGGTATTTTTGAGATTATCAGCGAACTTTGCAAGCCTTCCAACAGCTGATTAAGAAAAGGTTAAACTGATAAGATTGTGATGACAAATTATTTATCATTGCACTAACCATCTGAAACATATGAGTGGATCAGACGAGTGACACTCCCGGCCAATATCACGATGTAATAAGGCGTGATTTGAAAGTAATTCGATTTCAAGTGAAAGATATCCACATCACATGTAGCAGTTAGCTTTGATAATTATTTACAAGAAGTTTATCGCAGTTTCTCTACAACTTCAGAATCTATGTAGATTGCCAAAAGAATCGAGAAAAGTGAAACAAACAATTGCTAAAACTCAACCAATTGTGATGTGACCTCATTTACAATTGCATCCAGTATAGTAAGCTGTTTGGAGAATTTTATACCTAAACATGGTTATATTATGCATAATCTAAAACCCTAGAGAAGCAAACCTAAAATCTTCAGGAGGTTCTTAATAATGGAAACCAATATCCATGTTTTGGACAGTTATTAACACCAAGCATGATAGGCATATATGTGGAGCACATAGACGAAATGAACATATGCAAAATGTAATTACAAGCCAAAAAATAAGAGTTTGCTACCCGTGATGTTGGCTGAATTCGGCGATTTGATCGGCGGGGTTCAGAGGCTTCCGATATTAACTTTTCAGTTGCTTCATCTTTTGCTAATTTCCTGCTAGCAGGAGCAAGTTTCCCTTGGTTGAGACGTTCAGATTTAGTATTCCTCACTGCTTTCTTACGGTTTTCTTCAGAAGGAGCTTGAGAAGAGAATACCATAGCACCTTGTGTGGCCTCATCAACTTCAGCAAGGTTTTGTTCAGATGATTCATTCTCATCATTACTCATAGACTCTTTTGATATATGATCTGATGATGTAGTACGTGCATTAGATCGTGTAGAGGTAGAGTCATCTCTTCGTGCTAAAGTTCTACTTGGCACACTTGGTGGTTTCCCAGACTTAGGTGGTCTTATTTTAGAATCAGCTACTTGTTTTTCCTTGGAAGTACCTTTGAATCCCCGAGACCCTGATCCTTGAGGCATCAGAAACTTGGATAACTTCGCCGAATCATTAGGCACATTAGTCTTGGAGATTCTATCAGAAACATAATGCTTGCTTACTTCCATGAATTTTCTCTTCTTCCCAGGCTTAGGGACACCAAATACAACTTTGGATCCTTCTTTCTCCAAACCAGACTTCATTGTCCGAGCCATGTTCAATTTGTTCTCCTCCTTTGTACTACCAATAGTAAAAACCTTTTCATTAGCAGACAACGGCAATTTCGGTTCTTCATTTCCCCCAACTTCTGCAAAATCAATGTTTTTAACCATCTTAGCTTTCCCTTTCGCCTCAATACTGGTGCTTCCCAGCTTTGGTCGCTTCTCAGCTGGTGTATCTCCCTGAATATAAGATGTACATCTGAGGTTTAGGACTGAAAGAAACAGGGAAGGAATGCTAATTACATGCAGAAAACAAAATATAGGACCTTTTGAGTGTCATCACGCTCTGCTTTGTGCCATTCAGTCCATTCGCCTTCACTCCAAACTAAAGATGGTCGAAGATGCCACAATTTGACCGGTAATGTCTCTCCTTGAGCTGTAAAAACGATGAAAGGTCATATTGCAGAAATTTGAAGTTGCAATTATAAATCAAAGAAGTGAATATAGAAAATTATTTGCATCTGTAGTAAGTATTGGAATTATGTGTAATTTAGTACTCTCTCCGTTCCATAGTAGTGGAGTCATTTTGCCATTTTGCAATTTAGTACTACCTTTTTTATTTCCAACTTTCTTCTTCTTTTACTTAACTCACTAACACAATTTTTCTTAAATTTCGTGCCGAAAAGAAACGCCTGAGTAGTATACAGAAATGTTAGGATTCCTGATACGATTAGTGTTAGAACTCTTGAATACTATAAAGAAAATACCTGGAAAATGGACACTGAATGAAGTCGCATCTCTCTTGTTCTTTTCTGCGATAATGCCTTCACGCCAGCTGAAGTTACATATATAGAAGATTATGACAACTGAATTAGATGAATTCAAAAGAAAAGTAAAGCATCACATTATTCTTTCAGTGCATAATATCTGGCAAAAAGGTCTTTCAACAACAATATTGTATATGCAAAAACGAGACCATTGAGTATCTCATAATAAGAACCAACCAAAGTGAAACAGAAATTCTAGTTTGGAGTTTGGTTTTGTTCCACTAGCAAATATACACACACACAGATATTATTTGCGTCTTTGAAGTATTTTCTGTCGATAAGATGTGAATGAAACAAGTACCAGCCATTTTCCCCTGTAACATAAATCTTCCACTACCAGGACAGAAAATGAAGTCACCAAACCACAAGAACAACAAACAAGACAAGCACTACGGAGGTGTTTAGAATTACATGAAGTGCTAATAGATAACAAAAAAATTCAAGGTTTAATTAGATGCTATCTTAGACTCTTAGTGCATATTAAGCTTGTCAGAACAAAAGCTAGTTCACTTACCAATCTTGCAACCAAACGTCAACTTGGTCTCCAACAGACCAGGTGTAGTTTTTTACAGCAGAACGGCGCCTCTTCCTTGTTCCTTCAAGATGCACACTAGTCATAACATGAGGAACACGTATTTTAGGAGCATGACCATCTTTAGCTTCTATCATTATCCACTCCTTGAGTTGCTCAGATCCTAAAAAATTTAACACATTCATTAATGCAAACTGAAAAAACAAAATAGCCTCAATAAGTGAGAGGCATGTCTTTTGGCTTTGCAATTTGTGGACGGATTATTCCATAAGCCTCGTTTGAGGATTTCTATACGGTTCTTTTACTTTATTTAGATTATATTATGTTCCAGTCGACTTTACACCATTAGCAGTGGTGAAGTACATAACTACTATGTATTTCCTTACTTCGAATACAAACACCAGTAACTTACCTTCATCTGATTGTAGTGTATCATAACAAACAAGCGCTTGAACATCCTTCAAACTCAGTATACGGGCGGAGAACCAGGCCTTCGTTGAATCACCACGATCTTTAAGAACCTGCAGTATCAAAACAGATGATACTCTTTATTGATTATGAACTAGAATTCATGCACAATGAATCACAAATTTTAACACATTACCACATTTATCATTTGAAACAGAACAAGCTGTGAAACAACTGTTCAGCATTAAGACCCTAATATATGTTCAAAGGAACTAAAATGAAGTATAAGATAATTTAATAAAAGCAAGATCAGAAACCTCAACAACAGAACCCTCTCTCATGCTTGTGGATGAAATGTTTGATCTTGACTCGATATCTGGATCGCGAACAACAAACATAGTATTTGCTGAGTCTAATAATGTTCTGTCATCGTGGGGTTTAATATTTGCAGCCAGTGTGACACGATCACTAGCGTCTTTTGATGACTCTCTTTCAGTAGCAGACATATTATGACTTGTTCCCCACACATCCTTCTCAGGTTCTTTCTGTTGACTATTAACACCGGGCACTTCCGCAGCATTTGTACTAATAGATTTACCATTATTCAAGTCATTTGATTTAGAACCAGTGATACCAACCACCTGTGGGGCTTTCCAATAATTGCTTGGCCCTGCCTCTGCTAGAGCAGTCAAAGAGAAAGGATCACCCATGGCAACAACTTTTCCAGCATGTGCAACAGCTTCTGCAGCCAATTCAGCTGCCTTGAGAATGGCATCAAGATTCTCTGCATGCCTGGTTGCAGCTGAAGCAGCCTCAATTCTCTTCCTAGCAGCTTCTCTAGCAGCAGATATCATTAAACTGGGAGTATTATTTCGATCCCCACCCTTTGAAATAGATGTAGGTGATTGATTTACCAAATTTATGGAATTATATAGTGAAGAATTATACTCAGAGGAAGTGGACGTTCCAGACTTGGTCAATACTTCATCAGCCATTTGCTTTGCTTGCACTGCAGCATCTGCTGCAATCTTAGCAGCTGCAGCTGCTGCCTTTGCAACAGACGCAGCAGCTGCTATAGCAGCAGCAGCAGACACCAATTTAGACTCAGCATCTGATGTCAAGCCGGAACTTTTTTGCAGTTCCAACTGGCTCCAAACACCATCACAATGAGTTATGGCAGTAGCAGCATGAGCAGCAGCCTCCTGCGCTTGCAACTTAGCCTCCTCAACTTTGCTAAAACCCTCAGTACTGAAAGCCCTCTTATCCATATTTATATCGCCTTTACTGAAATGACCACTTGAAACTGAAGGTGTTGCCACAGGAAAAGCCTGGTTGGAGGGAGGGCCTTTAGGCGCAAAGCTTGAAGGTGTTGAGACGGCCACAGATGTAGAATAATAACTCCCAACAACAGGTCTCGGCAATAATCCTACTTGATTCTGAGATATAAAAGATACCCGACTAAGATCTTCGACTGTAGGAGCCTTGTTAGATATTTGGCTAGGTACTGAATGAGCAGAGACAGCATCTGATAGAGGAGCAGTGGCAGTAACCTGTACAACATCCTCGGAACCAGAAGACTTCTTCCTCTTTCTAGTTTTCGTCTCAGAAGTCTGTCCAGATGATGCTTTAACCTTTTTCAAGTCAAGTGGAGAAGCCCCAACTAACACAGCGGTTGCTCCAGTATTAGTTGTAGGAATAGGGGCACCATGCTTCAGGCCAGAGGTAATAGGCAAAGGTGATTCTTTAACTGCTGTCAGTTTTACTGGTTCCGTACTTTGGAATGCAGGATAGCTAGTACTGATTTCAAAAGGAGAACTTTGTGAAGAAGCAAGCCACGGCACAGGGAAGGGAGCAGGAGGGGCTTGCGCTGGCCAAGTAGAATGCGCAACATAATTCCGCAAAGGTGGTGTCTGGTAAGGATTCAAAGGAGAAACAGCCTGATAATCAATCACAGCACTTCTAGACATGCTACCTGGAGGCAGAGCTTCCCCGGATGGAGTAGATACATTCCACAAGGGAGACGAGAGAGGAATCGCTGAGTGAACTGGAGAAGGGATAGCTTTGATACTTGGCCGAGCAGCTGTTGAGGAAAGAACATCACTTTGAGGGAAACCTTGTTTATTATTTTGATCTGGAGATTTAGCACCTACATCTTTAACTACAATTCATGATCAGCCAAAGTTAAACATTATAATGCAAATACCTGGGAGCAGGATAACTTACCAGAACGCGAGGGTACAGGGGTTCCAGTATTATTTCCTTGGGATTTTTGACCATGAAATCTTTCTACACACGCACGCCAAGACCGCTCCCAAGAGCTCCTACCTCCATCTTCTCCCATGGAAAAAAAGCAGAATATTCAGCAGTAGTAACAAAATTACCAACCACAGAGTTGGAAGGAGAGGGAGAAGAAATGTGCAACTAACCAGACATACCAAAGGCTGAAACCATACAAGCTTCATCAGGTGCTGCTCCTTGACTGAAATCAAATCAATTTTAAATATAACTATCACCAAAAACAAAAAAACACGTTTCACATATTCGCGAAAAAAGGTAGACTTGCGAAGGATAACTTCATAATTCATGCACTCTCGCAAGAATGTCCAATGAACATCTGATGCACAAATATATGTTTACAGAAAACACAATCCACTAAACAATTATTTCCAGTTTCGTAATGCAAAGCAAACTAAACTTCAGAAAGAATAAGTACACTCACATAAGAGATCCGTAAACAAAGATTTGTGCTCGAAGTTGCACTTGTTGCAAATCTGTAAAAGGCTGCTGAAAGAACGAAGATGATGGAGCAGAGGTGTTAAGATCAGGCATGCTTGATGTAGGAATTGTAACATGCCCTCTCGGCTTCACACCACTTTCAAACACCATGAGTTTACCAGCTGCTGATGGACTCATAAACGGAGATGATTTCTCCCCTTTTTCAGTCTGCTTCAGAGCAGATGTTTCTTTTGCTAGATTTCCCTTTTTTAAACTTCCCTTTCCAGATCTACTGCCTCCACGTCTTGATTTACGCTCAGAGGTAGCTCCAACACCTCCAGATGGAGGGCAAACACCAGGTGTTGAAGACCCAACATGAGAAGTTTCCTTCACAACGATTGGATTCGTTTGGCTGCAAACAGCAGCTTCAGGCAATCCTTCGCCAGTCTTCAGCAAATCCCATGGCAAGAGTGTAGAATATTAATTATATAGGTGAAAACAAAATAGTAAATGGGAAAAATTTAAGGTTAATGATCAGAACATGGGCAGAGAGTGAGGGTGGAGAATGAAGGTACCGGCATTTTACAAGCTTGTACTGCCGGAAATGATTGCATACTCCTGCCAGCATCTTCAGTAGGTCGACTTTCCAAAGGCCTGGTGTCGAAAGTAAAGGTCTCATCTTCTTTGCACGGCTCGTTAACTCCTGAAGTCTGAGATCTATTTGACAATTTGCTAGAATTTTCAACATTGATCTTCTGAGGAGAAGCATGCTCGTTTACTTCAATTTGTGAAAGGTCAGTACAGCTAGCACCGGGAGCAGGGACATCATCCTTGTTAGATATATCAATTTCTACAGTACTGCTGGTTACTGCAATTATACAATAGAAGAACTTTTTTAGTTATTATTAGAAATCCAGGCTTATAATTCGTTAATTACTTGATTGATGAAGTATTTTCCATAATTAAGACTGCAAAGAGTATTTAGGATGTCAACTTATCATAGGAAACACAATAGAATAACGTCCTCCAAGATGGCAATATGTATAGCACCTTCAATGGACAAGAAACACAACAGCTAGAGAGGGGTCTAGGTCCTCATTGAATATGATTTCATAACATAAGAGATGAATCACCTGACAATTTTGAAGAATTATCTGTGATGTATCTTTCTGATTCTGCTATCATTTGTTCTTTAGAAGGTGCGGCTTCAATTCCATCATTTTGAGCTACTAAAGCATTGGCAGGATCATCCATTAGTTTATTTAACTCCTTGGAGGCTTCATCAGGAATGTTGTCACTGGAAATCTCTAAGAGGGAAACAGATTGATGGCTTGTCTTTATTTCTCCTGTTACAGAAGCAGCAATTGTATCGTTATCAATTTCAGCAGCAGGGAAAAGCTCATTCTTATCTAGTGCCTCCTTTGGATCTGAATGACTTGGTTGTTTAAGAGCTACAGACTCGGTTTCTCTACTTTGATCCTTGTGCTCCATATCAGATAGTGGTGGGATATGCTTGCGAGAGTAAGCAAACTGATCTCCTTCAGCAGGTGATGCTGTCAAGTTTTTACCTTCAACTTCAGAATTCAATGCTACAAGGAAGTTAACAGAGAGCGAAAATCAAGATTGCATAGTGGATAAAGTAGCAGAGTACAATTCATAATCCTAGTTCACACTGACATATACAAGATGAGGAACATAAAATGGAATTTTGGGATAAAATACCTGGATCATTCCCAATAGGACTATCAGGTTTTGATCCAGTAGGTTTCTGGACTTCAACTGCCTCTGCAGGACAACTGGATCCAACTTCTTTTTCAACATCATCAAGGACCATTTCATTTGAATCAAGAGGCAACTTTTCACTTTCTTCCTCATGGGCAGAACCATTTACAGCACTTTCATGAGCATCAATCTGCATAGAGACAATATCTTTATTGGATGTCCATATGCTCTCACCCTGTAATGGAGGGTTCACACTATCCTCTTCCTCTTTTGGTGGTGCAGGAATGTTTTGAGAATCTTCCATACCATCATTGACTGATTTCTCAGAACATTCTCTAGAAACTATTGAACCTATTGATTTACCAGATTCACCTACTGTATCATCAGTTTTGTGGTCATTGTCTTTCTCAGAAGGATTATCTAGTACGTCATGTAATATAGTGGGCTCATATGCAGTAGATGGAGCCTCAGGAGAGCTGTTACTTTCAGCAGAGACATCTTCCTTTCCAACAAGAGTTTTGTGTCTTTCTGATGATTGAATAACAGTACCCTGCTTCAGATCATTACCGCCATTAAATGCCGGGGTGGCAGCATCATTGTCTCCTATACCAAGATCCTGAATTCCTTCTTCCGGAATCACTATAGATGACCTCTCATGTAACAAGATACAACTTTCAGACAGCTGCTTAGTCTCTGGGCCTGAGACATTATCTTTGGATGCTGAGTCGTCTATTGTATGCCCTTTGGATACTTCCAACATACTAGCAATGCAAGTATCAACTCCATGCTCTTGTTTCTGGGACTGTGCACCTGAAGTGGTTTCACGAGAACACTGATTCTCAATATGCTCGATTTCCAGAAAAATACCACTCAATCTTGTTTCAGTTTCATTGCATCCTATGTCTTGCTCCTCGACGGGATTAAAAGTACTTTTTGCTGTACAACTTGAATTAAAATTGGCACTGCTAGTCTTATCCTGTTCCACATATTCCCTAGCATTAACATCAAAATTCATAGAAGAGCTATTAGAATTGTCAATCTCTTTTCCGTGAACTGGTAGGTCTTCTTGCATTTGATGGGGCAGAGACTCATCCACCAAACCACAAGTTTCCCCTTGATTATTGTCAGCCCTCTTCACTGCAATGCTCATGTTTTCTGCCACAGTTAAACTACTATCTTTGTTATCAATACCTACTGCATAAGAGGAAAGATTTGTCTCCTGGACCTGTAAAGTACATTCAGTCTGATTGATTTCAACTCCTGAAGATTGATTTGAACTAAAAGAAAATTCAACAACTTCAGCTGGGGGTAATGAAGGAATCCCATCATTGACATCATCAACTTTACAAGCATCCCTCGAATCGTTCTCTACTACACTTGTTGAGCTACCCAGCTGATCACCTGGATCTGATTCCTCAATCATCTTTTCACCATGTACCATTTCTTCCTGTCCAACTGCCTTTAACAACATTTCAACAGATTCAGATGATGTTGCCTCAGACCAGACATTGATATGCCTCCGCAAAGCACAAGATTCTGTTGCACTGGAGCTGAACTCTATTCCATTACCTCCCCGAGAGAAATCTTCTATCCAATGGTTGTCTTCCTGACTTGGAATACCAAGAAAAACTTCGTTTTCAACTAAACTGTCAAATCTCAAATGCCCGTGAAGACTGTCATCAAAATCAAACTTTGGTAGAGCAAAGGGTCTCAAAACAGAAATTTTAGAGCTCTCTTCACCAGCTAAGTCAAGATTCTGGCCTTCATAGTCATTGTCATTATAGTCCATCTGTTTATCCCTAAAAGAAATTTTAAAATCAGGAGCACATGGAAACCAATATAAATAAACAATTCAGCTTCACAGGAGGCAATAGAAAGAGTAGTAAACGCATAGCATTTAAATTAAAATGAGCATCTACCATCTAGTGAATGCAATTACACTAAAAACCTAGGTCATAATGAATTTGGTACAACGTCGAGCATTTTAATACTTATTTACTACTGCAGATATAATCTCCAGAAAAGGGAACCTCTCAACTGTAAACATCACAAAGTTCCAATAAGAGAATTTTTTCTTTCTCATTTCCCTGAATCTATCCCTCATATGATTTTTAAAATTTAAAAGTTATAATTAAAAATTATCAAATGAATGAAACTATTATTTTCCAAGTCTATGGATACATGAAAAGTCCTGATTGACAAAGCTTATATATTGCAATAACTGTTACCATTTAACACTTCAACATAGAACATTAAAAATGCGTAGAGTTCATTTTTGCCATTGCCATAGGTTAACACTCTCCCACTGTTCATATTGTAACTTAACATCACTTGAAGAAGTCTGCCATCAATAAAATTTCCAGCATAATGTTGGATAGTACACTTTTTTCTACCAGAACAGCATTGCAGAGTGTGGTCCCAAACTTTTAGTCAACAATAAAGCAGGCGATCACAATAAACCCTTACATATATGTCAATGTTAAAAGTATATGTCCTACAAAATGCACTCCAATTTCAATCAAAACAAGGAAGAAAGACAGATAATTCCATACATTTTGCAAACCCTAATCCAGTTGTTTAAGGTCTAAAATACCAACAATTATTCCAGGTTTGAAACTCAAAATCGAAAACCCTAGAAATGCTCTAAAATATCTGAGATGTTAGAAATTCCCTTCATTTCTTCAACAAAACCCAGAGGAAAGCGACTATTTTCACCAATGGAACAACAATTAGAGAACACACCCAATATAACTTCAGCATAACCCACTCCTCCGCACACACGCACCCTGACAGCAGCTAACAATGACCCCCACCATAACCAACTTCCACCTACAACTAGGTTTTCTCTAAAAATTAAATCAATTAATTCCAAAGCCTCAGAAAATAAGGTAAGAAAAGAGAACCTAAACAAAAAAAAAAAAGAGGAAATGAAGAGTACCAGAAGAAGTAAGTGTAGAGACGCTACCTCCCTCCATCCGAAGACGAAATCCTCACCGTTGATTCCCCTCAAATCAACCCTAATCGGACGGCCACGCTCTCCTTCATAACCCTAGGCCACGAACACTCTAAAATCTCCGGAGTCGGAAACCGTCAACAACACAAAACTCCACCCTACAACTGGTAAAAAAATTCACACCGTACAGAAGCAGAGCTGCACGTATACGTACATGTACAGACAAAGGCGCGCAGAGAGAAGGAGAGTGAGAGAAAGTGGTGTGTGAACTGCGTTTGTTTATATCTGATGCACACCAAATAGGGGGGCTCTCTTACCGCCTGTGACGAAGCTTGTGTCAATGTTGCTGTGCTCTTGACACGTGTATGAGAAGAGGGGTAGATCTGTAATTCTAAAGCTTCTTTTTTGAAGATATAGAGGATGAAATTCTATGCCGCGACTGTGGTCCAAATAAAGAAATGAGCAAAGGTGATTGGTCCTGAATATATAATTATTTTATGATTTTATTTCTAAACTTTAATTTTTTTATTTTTCAGTTTTGCACGGTTCAAATCAGATCACAATTAGTTATTCGTTAACAGTTCCGTTAAAAACTAACGGTTAACGGGTTTAATTCTGATTTTAATCAAATTAGATTTTTAATTCTATTTTTTTACTCCATAATTATATCCTTAATTATTTTAATAAGTTATCATTTAAAATATAAATAAATAATAATAATAATAATAATAATAATAAAGAAAATAAAAGAGAATGGGTTGGAGTTGAATTTATGAAATAATCCCCCTTTAGCATTAGATTTTTATTTTCCGGCAATTTACAAAAATGTAGATAGTAGACTGACTTCTCTACTCTCTTCCACAGGTTCTGGATATAAAATGGGGGAAAAGGTTCATGAGTTAAAAAAATAGAAGGGGTTCGAAGGCGGATTGATGGCTATTATCCATGGCGAAGTCTCCGGTGGAGAGATTTGAGGGGTGAGAGCGTTCCACGGTGCACCGGCGTCGAGGAGGGCTCTGACCACTTCCGAGAAGCCATTCTTGGCGGCAGCGGCGTGAGGCCTTCAGCGTCAAAGTAGGTGAAATCAGCTCCAGATGCAATTAGAGAATTCACTCGCTCGAGCTGGCCGCAGAGGGATTCTTCTGCTCAATTCTCCGACATATCCGCCACCGCCTTAAACCCTTTCAGTTTCAGAAAGAGGGGTTTGTTTTAATATTATTTGTTTTATATTTTAAAATAATTAGAAAATTAATTAGGGAGTAAAAAATCAGAATTAAAAGTCTAATTTGGTCAAAATTGGGATTAAACCCGTTGACCGTTAGTTTTTAACAGAACTGTTAACGGAGGACCAATTGTGATCTGATTTGAAATGTGTAGGACTAAAAAATCAAAAAGATAAAATTTAGGACCAAAATTGTAAAATGGTCGTATGTTCATAACCAATTTTTGCATTTACTCACAAAGAAATAGTATTTCAAATGAAACAAATACGAGGAACTATTAAGATGAGATTAATTCTCCATTTTAATTGTTTTTTTATCTCTATTTTATTTTATTAATTGTGTATTAAAATTCATACTCAACCAAAATGACATGCTTTTGCGGGATGGAGAGAGTATTTTATCTTAAAATGTATTCTTTCTGTTCAAGATTAAATATCGAATTTTATTAAATGAAAAAAAAAATGAGTGGAAAGAGTTAGTAAAACGTGAATGAAATGAGTAAGCAGAATGTGAGAATTTATTTCGAAAAAAACTATGTCCGTTTTATGATTTTGATCTAGAATACTCCATCCATCTCAGCTCATGTGATTGACTTGTTTTTTGCACATATTTCGAATTAATTTACTTCAGAAAAGAACATGTTTTTCTATTGAAAATGGACTGTTTGAAAATACAGTTGTGAACCTTGTATTTGTGTATTTATTTTGTCTCCTGAAAGGTGCAGGTTTCGGTCAAGTGTGTAACTGCAAGAGTGTATCCAACTGATCAGGATAATATTCCCGATCTAGCTGAGTCGTTGGCACGACAACTGGAATCTGGTTTCAAACAAGTTTCTTCAATCCACTTCTAATGATTAGTATAATGGAGGTAAGGGTCGAATCCCACAAGGATGGACACGTTCGGATAACTGCGGTGACATTCCTGGGTGTTTTTGGTTAGCTACCACGCTTGGGTTGAGACTTTACCTAGGCAAGAAATAAAGATGGTACTCTACTGACTAGTAGGCATGAAAATAACAGGCATGTGGTTGTGTTCATGAAAATAGGGGACAAAGTATCTCAGAGGTATGTGAAAAGTAGACAGTTACTAAAAGAGGAAATTTAGACAACAAGGTATATCTGGTGGCTGGTTGGCTTTCTGACAGGTCTGGAAGGTACAACTGAAAAGTGGGGGACAAAAGCAAAAGTAACTCAAAAAGTAAAAGTGGTCCAAGGCTAAAGTTGATTTTGACGTTTTCTTCTTCACCAAGCATTAACAGAAATCATATGAACACAAACTCCATGACTAAACTCAGATTCATAATTTCAAACTCAAGATCCATCGATTAAAATGTTTAACTAAAGATGAACAACTGAAATTGTAAACTGCCTCTACTGACTAACATGCAAGGTGGTGATCACAGCGCAGAACATGGACTTCATGCACGAAAACTCAGACTGAAACATAACTATAAAATTCGATCAACAACCACAGATCTAACTTACTCGAAGGAAAATACATGCACGCACTTAAAAATTAAAAGCGATAACTAAATCTAACTTTCCTAGGCAGAATGAAGCAAACTCAAACCAAAGAGACATTCGGAATAGAAATTTCATAACTTAAACGTTTGGATCTTCACTAAGTACTTCAAAAGGCAACAAAGATAAATGTTTGCAACAGATCCAACGAAGAAAGCAGATAAAGATTAAACTAAAAAGCAAATAACGATAGTTTGCCACTCCGGGCGGTGATACTGCTATACTACTGCGACAAACTGGCTGGAACGGTAGAACGATGATTTCTCCGACAGACTCTTGGACGTCAAGTGACTATAGCTGTGGCGAGGAACGAGAGATTGGATAATGCTGAAGGACTGATCTTCTAGAGAGAATTCTACTAAGTTGTATGAGAACCGAGAGCTTGCGAACTCCGAACCGAACTCGCTTTCTTTCTCTCTCCAAGTGGCTTCTTTTATAGGGAGGCTTGCCCTTGCTTTTAGGGTAGACTTCCTTCACGATTTGACTTTTCTGCCCTTGTTAATGATCATCCCAGCTATCCTTCTTCTCCATCTCGAGCCTTTTCTCCGGCATGTATCCTGGTCAGTATTGCACCCTTCCAGCGCTCTTTTCACTTGCATCACCTGAATCGTCTCCTACTTGACTTGGATCCTTTAATCCTGCACACTTGAGCAACTGTTTTGCAGATAATACATGCATTTTACGACATACTGACCAGTAACCAAGGCTTAGAATACGACTTATCATCTCCCTTTGCTGAATTTTGAAGGAACCGTAAAAAAACTAATGGTGAATTCGTTTTTGACCGACTTAGCATACTAATCCACCTAAATGGACACTTAAACATCCCTAACTAATTAGTTTATTTATTTTATTTGAAAAATGAAAATTTTGAATTCTTCACCTATATCTCCACACAATCAAACTTCATTCTCTCTCGTTTTAGAAATATAGAGAGGTCCTGAACATTTCTATCATAATCAGATATAGTCCTAAATATTAGGTAGGTTGAGCAAAATAGTATATTGCCCGACGACAATGGATGCTTAGACGGTTCAACATATAAAATTCCACGAAAGGACCTATTCATCATTGAATTACATTGTCTCAATATACGTGTTGTAAGGGTCTATTTGATAGATTGGTGATGCTCATATACATATGCTCATTTGTAAGTGTTTGATAACAAATTAGACTACCATGCTAGTCCTTGTATTTTTAATCAATATAAATTTTATAATTTTATTCAAATATATTTAAAAACTCATATAAAAATTATATAAATTATTTTATAATTCAAATTTATAATAAAACTTATTACACATTCATATATAATTGAAATACAACATAATAAAATTACACAAATAAAAGAAATACGGTACAATAATAGAAAATAAACAAACCAAACTACAAACTAAAGTGAAAAATAAGAAAGATAACTAAAAGAGATAAACATTACACATTAAACTATTTGTGCCAAAATTTTCCAAATGTGCTCAATAAAATCATCTTGAAGGGCAATATGAGTTTTTCTACTGTGGAGTTGATCTCGATTTGTTAAATAAGAAAACAAACTCTCAATCCGTTGAGTAGAGTAGCAAAAAGCTTCAGCATTTCCTTGTTGTGCTCTTGTAGGTGTATCTTCAAAAAACTCAGTAGGATCATAATAATTTTGATATGTATGACGTCCATCTTCTACTATCATATTATGTATGATGATACAAGTAATCATAATTTTTCCCATCAATATCTTGTCCCAGACAAGGCATGACCTTCGCAAAAATGCAAAACGCGCTTGTAAGGATTCCAAATGCTTGCTCAACATCTTTTCAGATAGACTCTTGAAATTGAGCAAACAACTTATGCTTTTGAGTTTGTGGAGAAGTGATTGACTTGACAAATGCAGCCCGTGCAGGGTATATGCCATCAGTAAGATAATATGTCATATTATACTGATGACCATTTACTACGTAATTAACATTTGGTGCTCGACCTTCTAAGACATCATTAAAAACAGGAGACATATGGAGTACATTAATATCATTGCACCAACCTGGAGTTCCAAAGAATGCATGCCATATCCATAAATAGTATGATGCAGCAACTTCCAAAATTATCGTTGGTTTTCCACTTCTCCCTATATATTGTCCAATCCCACGCGTTAGGGCAATTCTTCCATTCCCAATGCATGCAGTCTATACTCCTAATCATGCTTGGAAAACCACGTTGAATTCTACATATAGAAATCTAGCCAAATCTTGCTCAGTAAGTCTTCTAAGATATATGGCACTAAAACATGAAATAACACCTTCAACAAAATGTATTAGAGATTCTCTCGTCACCGTTGAACTCCGTAAATATTCATCAACGACATCAGATGATGTCCCATAAGCCAACACCCGCATAGCTCCTGTACTTATCAACGACATCAGATGATGTCCCACATCTCTCTTGAAAATACTCATCATTAGCAGTAACAGCTTCTACTATCCGAAGGAATACGGATTTGTGCATGCGAAATCGGTATCGAAAGACCTGTGGTCCGTATGTCGGGTTGGGACCAAAATAGTCATTGTCAAACGATCAACACCAATCTCGCGTTGCCTTTCACAATATCTTTTTCTGATTGTAGAAGCTTGAGCCCCTCCAGTGGGATTGAGATTCGTGGATAACATGTTCTCAACAATTGTATTGATATGATGATTTTGTTGAGAAACTCATTGCTCCCATTGATTGAGTGCTATGGTATTTGAATCATCAGAACTTGAATCCAATGAAAGTGATGAGTTTTCACTGGAGGACATTTTTTGGAGGTGGAATGTGCAGTCGGTGTTATCTTTCAAAAATTTCCACAAGCTATTTATAAACTAAATATATTTGCATATGGCACTAAACCAAGACACGTGAGACACACTTGCAGTAAAACATGTGACATATCAATAAGTTTTGCAGGATAATGCATGCAATACGGAAATCATATTTTGACCAAAATATGTTATAGACACTTACAGTGATGCATGTGACATTTCAAAAACTTTTGTAAGATAATGCATGTAGCACCAAACTCATATCTGCAAATGCATGCAATAAAGAACTGATGCATGTGACATCTCAATTACTTTTGAAGGAAAATGCATGTGACCAAATTTATATATGCAAATACATGTGATAAAGAACTGATGTTTATGACATTTCAATTACTTTTGCAAGGAAATGCATGTGACACCAAAACTCATATTTGCAAATGCATGTGATAAAGAAATCATGCTTGTGACATCTCAATTACTTTTGCGGGAAAATGCATGTGTCACGAAAATCATATCTACAAATGCATGTGATGAAAAAATAATGTGAAAAGATAAACGTATATAAATTCTACGTACATAATAACCTTAATATTTTAATTGGACCAAACCGGTTAATTTAAACCGGTTATATTATTAATTATATTGTTTATTTACTGAATTATCCTTTATTATATTTTAAATCTTAAAAAAACTTTAGTATTAATATTTAAATATATCAAATTAAATCTCCAATCTCCAATCTCCAATCTCCATGGTTCATGATTCATATCTACACTCCCACCTCCACGTAAACTCCCAATTAAATCACCATGATCATGATTCACATCTAATACCCCACCTTCACGTCAAAAAATTTCACCCCCTTCCTTGTTAAATTTTTTCTAATTTTTTTTTCTTCTTCCATTTTCTTTTGACTCACAACAAACAATTGATCAAAACTCACTAAAATTTAATGAATTAGCTTTGAATCATATTTAATACTATATTATATATTCACTTTGGTTTTTCAATTATTAATTTTAATAATACTTAATTACTTAAAAAATTGGAGTATATAAATATGACGAGAACAAGAAATAATATTTTTATATATTTTGTTCAGACGATATAAACTTTTGCAGAACAATTGACAAAAATCTTGAAGTTAACATAATTAATTAAAATTAAATGGAATATTATTTTATTACATTTATTTCTTAGATAACTTTTTTTTGTGTGTGTGTGTCTATCCTAGTATTTTTATAATCTATATTGCACTTTATTCTACGTGCACCAAAATAAACATTTAAAATATTTATAAGACCTTAACATTTACTCATTTACTTATATAGGAGTATAACTTTTTGTACTTTTATTTTTAATTAAATTAATTTTATTGGTATTTTATTTATTTTAGCATAATTTAATAAAAAATAGTTGAAATTAACATTATTTAAATTTTTTTAGATAATATTTAGCTGAATAATATGTATGTTCAACCTAATACTGCATGTTTATATTTTATTTAAGGTACATGCTACCTAATAATCTATTTGTATCAGATCATATTTCTAGTTCATTTTATACTAAAACATAAACATTATGAATTATATGTTTAAATATCTTATTCTTATTCCATATCTTTGACTTTCTTATCTATATTATAGTTAAATTCTAGTTTTCACGACCAATAGACATTGCTGCTAATTGAATATTAATATTTTATTTATTTTTTTATAAAATATATCAGATTTATAAATATTTAATTCTACCCCATAAGGATATGCATAATTGAAATTAGATATGCATTCGATGATTGCTATTAGTAGCGCTGACATTTATACTTTTTTGACTTTTTATTGTATTAAACTTTAATAAAGTCCAGAAATAGTTATTCAACGAATTATGCATATATATCAAGATAATAAAAGGTTTCAAAGTAAACTATATACTATAAAAAGTCCAAAAATTCTTTGAGTTTTGTTAGAAATTTCATTTGGTATTGCATTTATAACATTAATGAAATTCAATGTAGATGATAAAGAAATGAATCAAACAATCGAATTAAAAAGAATAAAGAGAATAATTTTAAAATTAAATTTACTTATAATTTTTTGAATTTTTATTATATTTAACTTTATTAAAATTCACAAATATTTATTCGATGAGTTATGCATAGTAATAAAAGGTTTCACAAAGTAAACTATAATAAAAAGTCCAAAAGAACTTTGAATTTGATTTGAACTTTCATTTGGTATTGCATTTATAACATTAATGAAATTCGATGTAGATGATAAACAAATTAATCAAATAGTTTTTTAAAAATAAAGAGAATAAATTTAAAATTAAATTTACCTATATTTATTATTATTATTATTATTATTATTATTATTATTATTATTATTATTATTAGAAATTACACATGGCAAATTGTAGACCACAAGATTTCTAAAATCTTATGGTCTTAAATTAGTTGTAGTTAGCAACTAAGGGATCAGTTAGCAATTGATCACTCCCCTATATAGGGGAGTGTTATATTGCTAACTCAATGCTTAATTGCTAACTACAACTCAATAATAGCCATTAGATATTCAAATTAAAGGCCTAGATCATCAACCACGAAATGTCAATACGATCAACAAAAACGTCAATAAGGCTATAGGATTAATTCTAATAAATATCAATAGGGGTATTAATGTCAAGTTAGTTATAACTAACTTTTAAAAGAAATCCCAAAACTTTAAATTCATATAACATATATCAAATTAAAGATAATTTTATAAGGATTCCAACGATATACTACATGCATATGTTCCGACGTCAAAATTTGAAAAAAAAATTTAATTTTTTTTTGAATTTTCGTATTTTTTACGTACAGATTTATGTCAATACACCTTACATAATATGTCAATATTATGCTTGTAAAATGTCAATATGAAATTGTGTTGACATTATTATGTCTTCGTGTTGATGTATTCCATACACTGTATTGACATTATATTTCTAAACCCTAAATTTGATACTTGCTATTATCTTTTTAATATTAAAAAATGAAAAACGAAATTACACATGGCAAATTGTAGACCACAAGATTTCTAAAATCTTATGGTCTTAATCCTATATATATATATATATAGGGTTCT
>NC_062970.1:10950410-11010549 GCF_023119035.1 Salvia hispanica | reverse complement strand
TCTATAATGTTGCATTATTAGCCGTTGTGCATTATTAGAATGAAAATGTGCATTATTAAATGACACATGGCATTAATCTAACCGTCAGATGACAAAATCGTGGGGCTAGGATTAAGAAGGAAAAAGGACAAAAGATATGAAAATGATTTGAATACATCCCCTATATATATATATATATATATATATATATATATATATATATATATATATATACTATCTATTTACATTTATTGTTCTTTACTTCAAGTTTTTTTATTTAAATTGTTATACAAGCTAACAAGCATGTATTATGTATATTTACATTCATCATTCATTTATTAATTATTATTGTTTAAGTCTTTTGACTCTTTTGTAATTTCAATTTTCAACATTTGTATTTGTAATATCGACATATCGTTCAAATTTGTATCAATAAAATTTCAATTGTCCAATGTCATCCACTTGACCACTTCTACTCCATTTGTCAATTGTCATTCTCGTTTTATTTTATTCAATAGTACAAGACTACAAGGTGTAATTTGTAATTAGTACTATAAATGAATAAATTAAAAAAAAAACGAAAATTGAACCGGCGGTCCAACCGGGAACCGGCCCGGAACCGGCTGAAAACCGTCGGGTCTTGAACCGCCTGTGAACCGTGTTTGTCCGGTTCAAGAACCGGAACTGCCGGAAGGTATGACGGGGCGGTTCAGGTTCGTCATTTTTTCGAACCTGAACCGCCGGTTCTGAACCAAGAACCGCCGGTTCTTGAACCATGGTGACCTCTATGCACAATTGGTTCTTGAACCGTGATGAAAATAGTGTTAGTGATTGTTGGGTCCATATTATTAAGAGTGAACTACATAAATAGTACAAGATCTTTACTTTCGCACATAAATAGTACATGATCTTTATTTCATATCGTTTTTTATACCCGTGACAAAAATAACCCTAGTTACCAAACATGTAATTTTTTAGTTATAGAGGATATTTTTGTAAGAGCATCCTCATCCGTGCTCTTAGCTAAGAGCACGGAAGTGGGCCCGGACCCACTTTTACTCCTTGTCCTTAGCTAAGAGCACAACACCCACATTCGTGCTCTTAGCTAAGGACAAGCTCAAAGATCCCACCATTCTATTATTCAATTTAAATATAAACATTTCCACAATATTAAAATGCATTAAAAATACCCAGAATATTATTACAAATTACAAACTAATTAAAAATTACATAATTCAAATCCTAAAAATTAAAAATTACAAAATCCTAAAAATTAAAAATTACATAATTAAAATCCATAAAATTAAAAAGACCCACTACTCGTTGCTCGAATTTCGCCCAAATGTGACTGATTAGATCTTTTTGTAGCTCAGTGTGGGCTCTTTTATCGCGCATTGTGTGTCTTCTTTCGATCATCTCGTTCACCGTCGTATGCACACCTCGGCGTGGGGGAGACCTCGCGGTTGGGCTTCCGGCTTCATCCTCGTCGTAAAAGTTAGCCGCCATCGGTCCTTCGTCAACTATAATCATGTCGGCGATATTCTTAACGTACCAAAGCCGAGAAGGGGACTTCACAATGTTGAATCGGCCTTGAAGGACCCCAAAAGCTCTTTCGACGTCTTTCCGAGCAGACTCTTGACGCTACACAAAAAGAATCCGTCTCGGCTCTTGTGGATTGCTGAACGACTTCACGAAAGTCGACCACCTTGGGTAGATACCATCGGTGAGATAGTAACCCATGTGGTATGCATTTCCGTTGACGGTGAAGTCGATCGCCGGTGCTACACCATTCAAAACAACAGTGGTGAAGAATATAGCACGTTCAAGTCGTTGTTGGATCCGGCAACACCGAAATATGCATGCCAAATCCATAGGCGGTAGTCGGCGACCGCTTCAAGGATAAGCGTTGGGCCGCCGCCTTTGTGGCCGCTTAAGTATTGCCCCCTCCAAGCAGTCGGGCAATTCTTCCACTTCCAATGCATGCAGTCAATGCTGCCTAGCATACCGGGAAAACTGCTATGACCGTTTCGTGAAGATGAAGCAACCGTTGACAATCGATCATCGGTGGTGGGTACCGAAGGAATTCCTCGTCGAAAGCAGAAACGAACGCCGTCGCAAAAACTCTTGAGGCATAGGATTCCAGTTGACTCACCGACATGCAAATACTCGTCGAAGAGGTCAGCCGTTTGCCCAGTAGCAAGTTTTCGGATGGCACAAGTACACTTTTGCAACGCCGAGAGACTTTGCCGACCGGTTGCGTCTACACCTGATTGAAAGTATTCAGACACGGGTGGACAATGTGTTGACAATACGCATAAACAATCGTTTTGACATGCGAAAACGGCGCCAAAAGTAATCTTCTGGATACCGCGGCTGGTCGGAAAAATAGTCGGCAACGAGCCTTTCATGGGCTCCCTCCCGATCACGAGGGATGTAGCGACGTTTTGATCTAGTTGGTTGAGGATGGGGCGGGGCTTCATTGCGACATAGGCTTCATAGGCGGCACGGTATTGTTCATAGTATTCTTGTTCTTCGCGCTCCGCTTCCGCAATGAGATCGGTGAAATCCATTTTTGAATTTTTTTAGCAGAGGGTTTGGGTGAGAGAGGAAGATGTAGATGATTTAGTATGAAAAAGTATGAACGAGAGATAATTTGATGTGAAAAGTGAATGATGAATGTGTGTATTTATAGATGATTTTGGGATATAAAAAAATTCACAAAAATCTAAAAAAAAACACTTCGTTTTTCAAATGGTAAGTAGGTTCCTTCCGAGTAACTCACTTCCCCCATTTTATCATAAACCAAAATAAAAAAAATGGGTTCAATTCCCCTTTAAATTTTCAAATTTTCTTTACATTTCTTAAACCTGCAATCAAGGTACAAATTTCGACGGGTAGAATAGTACTAAACATGTGATTTTTTTTTCCTTCCTTTCTTGTTTCTTTTTTTCTTCTTTAGTTTCTTCTTCTTCTTTCTTTTTTATTCATTTTCTTCTTTCTTTTTAGTATTTTATCTTCATTTCTTCTTTCTTTTTCTCCTTAGTTTATGTTTCCTTTTTTTTTCTTTTTCTCTTCTTTTCTCTTCTTTCTTTTTAGTGCTTTATACACATCTAATTGCATTCATAATACAAATTAAGAACAGAACACTTAATTAAACTAATTATTTAAAATTATTAAATCAATTAATATTTTTTATTAAATTATTTTATACTCATTTTAGGGTTGAAACACCTAACTAAAAATATTAAACTTTTTAAATCATTATATATACCATTCACGATTTCAAAGTTTTATTAAGACTATAATGATTAATTATTAATATAATATAAAATATAATAATTATTATATAATATTATATGATAATTTAAATAATTATACTTAAATTATTTATTAATTACTACCACTAGGTTGTAGATTATAACAATAATATTATTATAACAATTAAATATAATTATAACTATGGATAATTATAATTAAGAGGGAGTATTTGTTTAAAGGGTATTTTTGGGGTGAAAATCTCATCAGGTACCAAAAATGTGATTTATATGTACCAAAAACGATATAAAATAAAGATCAAGTACCATTTATATAGTTCACTCTATTATTAATAGTATTTAACTGTTTAAAACTTTTTATATTTATAAATTGGTCTAATTACGATAGACGACCAAAAATGATAAAATTAATCTCCTCTTTGTGGACGAAGGTAGTAATACTGAAAATTTGAATGGTTGGGGCCCATAGGCTCCCTAGACCCCAATGCGATTCATCGCTATAGTTAAATTTTTATTGAATCAATAACAAATACTCATTCCGTCCCAACTAAGTTGAGTCGTATTCTTTTTTTAGATGTCCGATGTCCCAACAAAGTTGAGTCATGTCCTTTTTTGACTAAAAACTAAATATCTAATCATTCTTACTTTACTCTGTCACATACTTTATTTTTCAATCAAATTTCTTAATCTCAGTGCCCAAAAGTTTTGACTCAACTTAATTAAGACTGGAGGAGTAATTCTATGAACGTAAATTTTATATTGAACCATATAAAAAACTTTTCTTATTCATTGTTTATAGCTGTGATTTATATTTCCTTTTTCTTTTTTAACTAACACATTTAAAAGATCATTTTTTTTTCTTATGATAGTATTAGTAGTACACCAAACCCTACCTGATTACAAACTGAGCATGAAATCTAAATTCATTGTAATACAAAATTTAGCAATAAATCTAAATTCATTTCATATTTTCGAATTGAACCTAATTGATCACTAAAGAAGAAGAAACAGACAATAGAAAAGGACGACTTGAGTGGGTGCTTCTCTCTCCTCAAATTCCAGTTGGTGCTTTGCTCAGACGCAATATTTCTCCGCGGCAGGCAGCTGCGATCGGGATCTCAACACTTTCATCCCACAGTTCATCAACAATGCCCGTAAGTTCTTCCATTTCTCCTATCTACGTTACGATTGATCGATTTTCATATGCATATACTCAGATCCGAGGTTGAACCCTACTTATTCCGTGGAATTCTTCCAATTCACATGCCAATGTCGATTCTTCGCGCTTAATTTTGGTTGCAGTCTGATGTGATCGATTAATTTGTGGATGCAGTTTAGGAAACCCGTGGAGTTGGAGGTGGAGCCTCCGAGCGTAGTTCGGTATTTGATCGGAGCGGCGATAATGATGCTTGGAGTGGTGTTACCGGTTGGCTACATGATGTTTCGTAACAAAAGAGTTCCTTCCTCTTCCTCCTACTCCAAACAGACGTAGGTCTGCCTGCCTTTCTCGTATTATTGGAAGTATCGTTGTTTCGACTCTTTTCCCTTCCATTTTATAGGAGGATTATAATAGAAAACTGTTTTTTCTGATTTTGTGGCGTGGCTATGTTTGTTTCTGGATTCTAGGTTTTGTTTATCTTTGATTTAATTAACTGATTCTTCTGGCTGAATCAAGCTTTAGCTATAGATGCAATAAGGCTTGTGCCTTTAGTTAGTTGGACATTTGTGTTTCTAGTTGCAGGATTAGTCCTTAGTGTCGTACTAGTCCGTAATTCTGTGTGGATTTTGAGTGTGCCTGATGTGCTTATCCACATACGATCGCTTATGTAAGAGTTTAGTGGTAAGCTACTTGAGATTTATAGGTCAATTAATGTTTTTCTTGCAGGAACAAGGTTTTGATATAGAGGTGTGTTCTGGATGCCTGGAATTAATGTTTAGTCACGGGCAAGGTGGTACAGTTTGAAGGAAAGGTGGAGAATGGATTTTGATTCTTGGTAACACTGCAAATTGCCTGTACATGTTAGAAAGTCTACTGGTTTTGACATATTGAGCTGTTAGTTTTGACACCTGCCATATATATGGTATATTTGTGGTTTATGAAGATGTATGGTTCGACTGCATTCATCCTAATTTGTGGACAGCTCATTTGGCATTGTTGTTGGTTATCCAAAATATCACTTGACGTTTTTCTATTGTTCCTAGTACTTGTATATTCTTGAAAATTGACATTATGTGCCCCATGTTTACCTGTTTGGTTGTTTTGGTTGGAGTATCACTTCTCTTGCATAGGAAACTTGATGTCTAGACTGATTGCCCTATTTATGTATCTATGTAATGTTGCTTTATCTGGGTTTATCTTTCATTCAGAATAGAAATGGAATGGTCACGACATATAGGTTAATTGCCTTGATAGTATGACTTCTATATCAATGTTTGGATGCAGTTTAGTCTCCCCTCCACTGATGTCTGCAACAAAAAATGCATTCATGAAATTTTGTAACAGAATCACTCTTCTTGGTTAAAACATCTTTCAGTGTCTTATGAGACTAATGATGCATTGGGAAGCACAGCGTAAATTCATAACTTGAGTAAGTTATACTGAGTATGTTGCAATTAACTAGAATAATAGAGGTAGTCTATTTCTTGGCCATTGTAAAGTTGTAGGTCCAGTTCAATTTTTGAGGTTGATGATTTATATTTTTATGGTGGCTATTATGTGATGTATATTCTTTTGACCATGAAACCAGTTGCTTAGGTTTGAGTTGACATTCTTAATATTCAATCCTCTCCTGGTCATACAAGGTCTTGTGTACCTTTTTGTCTGGTATGACATCAGTGTGAATCTGTGATACAAACTTCCTCTTGGATTGTCCAATTTGTTTGTGTATTCTGTTTCTATAGGTTAAGTTTGAAGTTTGGCTACATTTTAAACTGCCTTGTGTTTTTGGCTTCTCCATTGATGTTTCTGCATTCAAGGTGCTTGCATCATATTCAGCTGTTCATGCGATCATTACTTAATATACGACTCAGTTTTGAAGTTAATATGGAGTGTCTACAAGGAGATATGTCTGATGCTTCTAGCTGGGCTTTGTCATATCCAAGACTGGCTGCGCTAAATCATGCTCACGCATGTGTGTTGATTCTTTGAGATTGTTTAGTAGTACTATTTGTGACTATTAGGCGCCCAAGGATAAATGCCCAATGCTGCCATTTGATCAGAGGATCACCTGACCTTCTCATTCGTTTGATACTTGAAAGTATAAGTGCAAATATAAATAACTGTTGTATTAAAAACTACCGTTGAAAAAAATCAGTTTTTCTTTCCAAAACCAAGATATTCCAATCTAGGTTGAAAGAACTGAACATTCAATCCTGGGACGGATGAACGAACAAAAAACCTAACGCTTTAGATGAATGTTCAAGAGAGTCACCTCCCAGCCTTTAAGATTGATTCCACCTACCCAGTGGTTCTCCCATACGGATTCTACCGCCTCTCTTGATACAAAATCTGAAGTCAGACGAGCTTTCTTTGACGATACCAGACTGGGAAATAGGAGCTTGGAAGACCAACACCACGGTTGATCCCATGTTAAAAGCAGCTACCTGTTTTTAATAATGACAATATCCAGTTCCAGAGCATGAATACTAGAATGAAGAAAATAAGACAGCATCCAGAGCATAAACACTAGCATAAAGAAAGCAAGACACCGCATTATAAATGTTTCCTAGTTAAGATAAATGAGCTCAATGCCTCATACCTCATCTCCTTTCCTTAGTGGCACTCCTGTGCCTTCGGGTTCATATAATCGTTCATCTGGCGGCAATGAATGAATCAGTTTCTTTTGGGGTTTATTTGTCTTGAGAGTTGGCTCGATGAAAAGCTGTCATTACGTGCATACAGTGTTAGAACGCAGTAGTATATCATGTGAGAATCTGAGATATCACTTTGTAAAGACATGGGTGCATCATGAAAATCTAGTGTTTAAATGTCATATTAAGTAACAAATGGTATATTTCCCAAGCTTACTGATCACAGTCCACAGAGAATCTCACCCCTCCATCTCCTAGTTTGTAAATATTTCACTTTTCATTTTTAAAGGTTTACAAGAAAAAGAAAAGGATCTACACATACTAAGAATAACATCTAAACATAATTACCTTCAAAGTAAACTTATGGAAGGAAAAGAAAACCTTACTGACACCTAATTCTGACACTATTTTTACTGAGCCTATTCATCAGAATTCAGAATCCAGGATAAAACATGACCAATCTCCGTACTATGTAGGGACAAACAACTAATAAATTAAGACAATCAAGGAAGTCAGAACCTCGATGGAACCGATATTTGTTGCACCAATTGCTGCCATAGCCATATAGCCTTGTTTCCATTGACCTTCAAGCACTACCTGGTTATCAATATCAGATGTCAGCATATTTGGTTGAAGAATATAAGCGCTAATACTGAATAAGCATTTTTTAAGGACTATACTGCCTGCTTCAATTACTATGCTATATATATCTAGTAAGCAGGATTCAGAGAAATCAAATGCACACACAGTTGCACAGTTTGCTCTTAGTCTATATTACCTTATTTCATTGGAACAGGGGGTAATGAGCAAGAAACAACTCGTTATAAAAATGACACTCAATGTTTGACGACTTATATCAAAGTGTAAAATTACAGTGGGTCTAAATTCATGACGTATGGATTTTATCTTTCTCTGGTTGGCATAGTAGTGTAGTGGTTGGGAAACAAATCGAAGTTAATATCAGAGTTTCGTATTTATCAACTTCCACATGGCCATCAAAGCGCATAGGTTGATTGGTAACTCTTCTTGACTTTGGACTAAGATCTCTAGCTGGTGAAATATAATTCAGCAAATGTTGGCCAAATGATATTCACAAAGCAATAACCTTCTGAACTTAAGAAACTACCATAAGCATGGGGAGAGGAAAACATACACAGAAACCTACCCTTTCATTTTCAACATACAAGTTTCTGATGGTTCTCGTTGCTCGCTCATTCATTGGAAGGAGATGACCTGCAAGGAACATAAGAATGAACTCAACAATAATGCAAATAATATGGGAGGACGTGATATATTAGAGCATCTAATAACTTAAAATGTTTTCATGTTCATTGACTACAAACTCCAAAAGAAGCATGCCAGCACACAAAAATTTAGTACTGTATTTCATAAAATGCAGTAGATAGAAACTATAAGATCAATTCATAAACAGAGATTTTTAGAAATAATCTAAGTGCAAGCTGTAAGGTTCCATCAATTACAGAAGCAGGTTAGATTGTAGACAGATAAACGGGACAAGATTATCCTCCTCAAAATCTAACAGCAGTTGGGAACATTTGCAAAATTGAGCTGAAAAAAATCGATACAAAGTTATAGCTTGCCGGAAAAATGCCGTCGAAGGAGAAGATTCCAATCAACTGGAGAATGTATCCGATGGTAGTCTCCAGGCTTCAAGTAAATTACACAATAGAAGAGGCCTTTCTGTGGGCTACATAAATTAATGACATCATAAATCCAATTGCCAAGGTAACGTATATACTAAAAAAACTCTTTTAACTTCTAAAAACCTGATCTAACAATAAGAATTGTTTCATTGGTAATTATAGATCAGGCACATTGTCACTTGATATAATGTAATATTGCTTCAAACTAATCCAAGATTTACCGGGATGATGCATTATCTCTAACTTTAGGAGAAGCCAAGAAGGAAATACTCCACCATGACTTCTGGTTTACATCTCTCACAGTTTTCTCTTCCTTGCCACTATCTTCATTAGCATCTTCTGCGGCAATCATGGGAAGATTCGAGTTTGCACCAAGAAGGGAAGAAGCAGAATAAGAACATCCCTTTACTTGCTCAATCATAGCTCCTGGTCCTCTTAACTCACCAAATCTTAGAACTGTCCCATCTACAGGACTGACCTATAGAAGGAATAAAATTAGTACACAGTGATCAAGCGGTTCAGAAACAGCACAGCTGCTATGGAAGGATGTAGATATCCAGAACTTGTTAACAGTTACCACTTACCAGACAATAAGGGTCAGAATCAATGGGCCTGGAGCTCTCTTTCAACTTGCGAACAAAAAATTCTCTTAAGCTAGCATATTCTTCCAATGGTAGTTGAGCTTCTTCCAAGTCTAATTTACATAAAGAAAAGGAAAGTTCAGCGGTTTCTTTGATCTGTTTAGTTTAGCAAAGTATAAATGAATTTATTGAAAATACATTAAGAAGGATGTTGATGCCGATCAGGAAAACATACTAGAGTGAAAAGCTCGCGCCCATGCTTTATATACATATGGCCGTAACCAAATGGGAAGTTCCTGATCAAGGATTATTTTAGAGCATAACTTAAGGTCATTCATGATATATTAGCTCAACAAACATTGTATACTCACCACACCAGTTAAGGAGCCCCAAAACCGTGAAATAGAGCGCAAGGGTAGCAATCTCAAGAATCTAGCCTATCACCAATCAAAGTTTGGCATAAAAATCATATAGTGGATACTTACATGTAATCACACAATAAAAGGGAATGATTTACCTTCACATCCGGGTGAAACTCTGATTCGATACCCTTAGCCTTGGCCTCTTCAATCTATTTCTCAAACAATTGAAAAGATAGACACCAGCACATCTGTTAAGATACATTGTTTCCAGAGTAACAATATAATGATAAAGAGCTAATTGCCATTTAAATCATGACGTTGCGTTGACTTCTTCTCAGTCCCACAGGGTCAAATTTGAATTTAAAATGACGAAGTTTCTATTGTTCACAATTGGCCCACGACTAATTTTTCCGGCGCTTACATGTATCAATTTCACTGAGGTTGTGCTTTCATATACTTGTTTACATGATTTGACCAACTAAGTGGCACCAACATCTACAAAACAACGCTTACATGTATCAATTTCACTGAGGTTGTGCTTTCATATACTTGTTTGCATGATTTGACCAACTAAGTGGCACCAACATCTACAAAACAACGTCGTTTTGGTTTATGAAATAAAAACAATCCCCCGTGTTTACCTTTCTCTCTCCCACACTACGTCTCCTCCTCCCCCGCCACCGCCTCTATTCTACGCAGCCACCTTCTCCCACATCCCCCTCTCACCTCCCCACACCTCGTCCAATCCCTAGCCTCCAACCTCCACCGTAAATTCCACATCCTAAAGAACGACTTTGCCTTCAGATTCTCCCTCAACTCAATCCAAACTCCCCTTCTCAACCTCTCCCTGCTCTCCCGCAGCAACATGCTCTCTCTGACTAAGTAGTAAGTAGTCCGTCTCTCTCTCTCCCGATAGCCATGGCTTGGTAGAGGATGGGATGGGAAGAGGATGGGACTGGGCCGGGGAGGGTTTTGAAAAGAAAATATTCTTAATTTAGAGAAACGGCGTCGTTTTGAGTATCACCAAACAACGTCTCATACGAGTGGGACTAAGTTTGAGCTTAGCATTTTTTAGTCAAGCTTGGGCTTGAGAGTAGCCTAAATCCAATCAAATCTAGGTATCTGCTAAGAAAAGCTTAAAAAGAAAGAGCTAGCAGTACACATGCAAACCATTGACAAAGCAAGGACTAAATTAAGCAACGACAATGCTTTTACAATCCCTTATTAGTACATTGTAATTACCTGTTTATCATCATACATACGACGGACATGAAGTGCACCAAGCATAAGTATCGTTGCCACAGTTGCACCAGGCACTAAAAAAGAATTGCCTGCACAATACTTGAAAAAAAATGTTCTTCTAGAGTAACTTTACTGCTGGACATGAACACAATACGAAATTGCAGAATCACATAGCTTTTCTCCCATAAAATTTCAGGAATATGTATTTCCGAATGCAATCTATATTCTTATAACCAATTAAACGCCATCAAAACTTAAATTACAGAAAAATTAACATCTACTACTAGTCAATTGGCAGACAAATTGCCATGAAGAATGATAAACAATGCTAAATATGCGTAATTAAACGCAAAAGTTGCTTATAATCTTTCCTATAGCAGAGAGACACAAAATAGGGGTATTATGAAGTCGAGTAAGGTCTGGTCTGTTCACGACTTGCAGAGGAGAATAAAAGAGTTGCGTTGTGTCGTACCTTGCGAACTTCCGCCGCTGTTACTGGCGCCGCCGGGGAAGGAAGCTTGCGGCTGAGCAGGTCGGGCGCTGCGAAGAAATGTAGTGAAATGGAATCGTCGGTGGAGGTAAATCTTGTGGTAGTTTAGCAGTGGAATACTTCGAGAAGCTCTCCATTTCGTCATCTTTCTCCTCTTTGTCAATGATCAGCGCGGCGGCGCGACTGATATGAAATTAGAAAGTCTGATTTTTAAAATATTGATCCTATTATTCTAGATAGTTTAAAATAACCAAATTGCCCTAAGAATATATCATCCACAAAAACTATCAATTGGTCCCAGCATAATCAATCTTTGAAAAAATCAACGGGGCCTTCCCTCGAATTCTATACAATTTGAACTGAGAGAGTTGGAAATCAACATTTATGGCTTTTGGAACACTAAAATATGGGATAATTGGAGTTGGAATGATGGGAAGAGAGCACCTAGTCAATCTTCACTACCTCAAGGATGAAAATGTATCTGTAGTTGCTGTTGCTGATCCTCACTTGCCTTCCCAACAGCAAGCTCTCAAACTTGCACAATCTTTTAACTGGGCAATTCAGGTAAGGGATTAATCTCAACATTTTATTTTCATTTCGGTTTAATTGAGTGATAAAGTGTGAGTTATTTATTTTTTGAGCAAGAAAAAGATGATTGGTATATTTGTTGTGGGATTGTTTTGATTGAGTGATTTGACTCTGGATTGAGTGTTGCCTGTGTGGTTCGTTTTGAAGGTATTTTGTTGTCACAAGGAGCTGTTGGATAGTGGAGTGTGTGATGTAGTGATTGTATCTACTCCCAACATGACTCACTATGAAATCTTGATGGATATTATAAGCCACCCCAAACCCCATCATGTTCTGGTGGAGAAGCCTCTTTGCACCACCGTTGCACATTGCAAGCAGGTATGATTGTGTCTTGAGTTAACGAAATGCTAATATACAAATATGCAATTGACATGCATTGGATAAGTATTTGTGTTTTTCTGTGAATAGGGGTGTAGAATCAGGTGCATGATAATGTTATAACTTGTTGATTATTTCTCTGCTCATTCCATTGGTAAATGGTGATGAGAGGTCACTAAGATTTTTCTTTGCTGTCCAATGAATAAAATAAGATTTCTGGGCTGATGTCACTCAAAAATTGGTTTGATGCTGCTGGTATTGTTTACATCAAAATGTTCCTCTAATTCAAGTCGAATGAGATTAATGTATTGATTTCTTTATTCTTCGCCACTTTTCCTATGAGCTGGTAAGTGGTAACTAGACTAGCATCAATAAGCTGATTGCGCTTTTCGGTGAGTTCGACAATGATTGATGGGAGCAGGACTTTGATACAGACATCTATTATCCAATATCTCTTAGTGGTCTATTATGCTAACAGCTGTAAGTAAATGAATATGAGAATGGTATATCGCTAGACAAGTATTTAATTAATTGGCGGAGCTTCTATGTGCATGAAAGATGGTACTTGTGACAACTCTAATAAAGCAACTGTATAAATAACATGTCTCCTAACAAAGTTTTGAAGTAGCAATGCGCATATGAAACCTGAAGTGTGTCATGTATTAACTTTTATTTTATGCCAAACCCCTGTTATCTATATAGCCCTGTTACTGCAATATCTGCCTGCACAAGTGTTCGCATTATGTGATCAACTATGTTCATCATTATTTCTCAGGTCATAGAAGCTGCTAAACACAGACCAGATGTGCTTGTACAGGTTGGATTAGAATATAGATATATGCCACCAGTTGCCAAACTAATTGATCTGGTCAAGGGTGGAGTTCTAGGACAAGTCAAAATGGTTTCTATCCGTGAGCACCGCTTCCCATTTCTAGTCAAGGTATTTTGTGCCACTCTCAGTGTCTGCTTTCACCAGATTCTTGACCCATTGTGCTGTAGGTTAACAATTGGAACCGATTTAACTGTAACTCTGGAGGTACTCTGGTAGAGAAATGTTGCCACTTCTTTGACCTCATGACCCTATTTGCTGCGGCTAATCCTGTCCGCGTCATGGCTTCTGGAGCTATCGATGTAAATCATAAAGATGAAATTTATGATGGGAAGGTAATATCACATTTGTAGCATGTAATGTTTTATATTATTGATCATTTGATTCGATCATTCAAAGATTTATACATATGGTATTGAGCATGGTTTGCATTCCTTTTCCCTCTCCCTGCATTATTCTTCAGTAGTTGTTAGTATAAGGGAGCCACATGGACTTGGATAAGGGGAAAACGTGTTCTTACCTGGGCAAGTAAGTAACTTGGTAGTACATAATTTTGGGGGTTTAATCTCTGTATTTATATTTTCTACATTGTTGCATGTGTATTTCGCCCTGCTCCAGTCCTGTTCTGATTTGCCATGATCACAGGTCAAAAACTCCAAATTAATCATCAATCTCAATTCTCATGTATTTCAGCATGTTGGAGATAGATAAACTTGTTGCGTAAGTGGTGAGAAAAGGGGTGTCATGCTTCAGATATATTTGCTTTTCCTTTATGCTGGGATGTGTATGATGGAAAATGAGAACATTGATAAAATATACTGAGTAAAGCATGTCGTGCAGCGTATTGCAAAGCTATTTATAAATAGTTTCTCTTTGGTCGTAGTTTACACTGCCTGCATTTGTAGTCCTTATCTATTTGCCTTTACCAAGTTCTTGTGTGCGACTGTTTCTGCTTCTAGGTAAGCTCCAGCTGTTTGCTTAATCATGTATTTACTGCACAGAAGTGTCCCGATTTCATGACTCTAAAATGTAGGGCAAATTGTGTTTTAAGAACATTTCCTCTTATATTCTGATACATTGCTCAAACTTAATTATATATGTAATTCTTACATTATAAAAACATAACGATAATTAAAAAGTAAAAGAAGGCAGCAGAGAGTAATTAGAAGACACACTTCACAGAAAGGAGCAGGAGCACAATGACAAAGTCATTTCCTATAGCATTTTATCATCTTGTGGTAACATAACATGGCCAATTTCTTGTTCCTGCAGGTTCCAGATATAATCGATAATGCATATGTAATTGTTGAATTTGAAAACGGTTCACGGGGCCTGCTTGATCTCTGTATGTTTGCTGAGGGCAGTAAAAATGAACAAGAGATATCTGTTGTTGGTCAGATCGGAAAGGTACATCCTTCACTCATCTCCACCTAAAGGATATGGTGCACATTTTTAGCCTGTGATGCTCGATTTTATAACGTATTGTTGCACTACTGCTTTCCCAATTCTACTCCTAATGGAAAATACTACAGGGTGAGGCGTTTGTGCCAGAAAGCATAGTCCGTTGGGGAACGCGTGCAGATGGAAGAGATGGTGTGAAGACATTAAAAGCTGAGGACGATCGCATAAAGTAAGTTGATCAAAAATACAAGCCAAAGTTGAACCATCAAAGCTTTATGTCATTGATGTATAATTCACTGTGTGCTAGGTATGATGGGCTACATCATGGTTCTAGCTATCTGGAACATCTTCACTTTTTGTCAGTGGTAAGAGCGAAAGGCACACAAGCTCCCGCTGTAGGCCTGCATGACGGATTGCTCTCCGTAGCCATAGGAGTTGCAGCTCAACTCTCCATTGAGAAAGGCCGTTTTGTAACTATTGAGGAGGTCATGGAATAACCATTCTATACACATTTCTTCCACATTTTCCGGTGGAGGTTCATTCTCAGCTTCCACACATAATTGAAATATTTCGGGTGCATTTACTTTGTGTGATAGCTTATATATGTAAAAGAAATAATACAATATGCTGATTTGCCATATATATTGATGGATTAAAACCAACTTTAAGCGCATTTCATGTAACCCTTGAAAGAGTCAATTCTGTGTACAGTCGATCCAATCTATCGATGTAGCATAGTGATATTGATCGATCGTCCCATTTGGCAGGTATACTTGAAGTTGACGATATCAACTTGTTGTGCATGGTCAGCACGGAGTCAGCACTTATGTGAAATTGTAAATATTATGTGTATGTGATTGTTGCATGATATTGTGAGTTGGTTCTTTTGATGTAATGTAGGAGATCTAGTTGGTCTTTAATTTAACTTCTTGTGTGATTTGCTGTTTCGTCGCCTTTAGACATAACAATTTGGTGCACGTTGTTCATATATGATGCGGTGAACGCATGGTTTCAAATTTCAATTGATGCTACGCCGATCTTTGGACCTCACGAGGGATAAGTTCACAAAGGAATTTCTCATACGTTTCGGGCAAAGTGCAACATTAGATGGCTACGAGGCATTACATACGATGCATCAAGATGGAATATGATGCTACTTTTGAGCCTCGGATTGCTTATCCGCTAGATCTTCATGGTCTTCAAGATCAAGGAGAATCGATTGATTATCATTGCCAACTTCCTCAGGGGAAAATCTCATTTGGCAACTTATTCTACTTCGACATTCAACATCACAAGCTTACACAGAGAAAATATTCACTACTCCTTCCAAATCAAAGTGACCCTATGAGTTAGTATGCCCGATTAATAATTCTTCGACAAATGGAAAATTTCTGGTTCACATGACTTCCCCACGTCCGCAACAATTTATGTACGAGCACTATCAATTAGATAACTTAAAGTTGGTCAATCTATTGACATAGTATGAAATGCATCGTATTTTTTTCACCAGGTCGTGAGCATATTCGTAACTAACCTTATTTATAAGTACTACTCCCTCCGTCCACGAATAAGAGTCCCGTTTTTCCATTTTGGTCCGTTCACAAATAAGAGTCCCGGTTCATAATTACCATAAATGGTAAAGAGACCTCACATTCCACTAACTCATTCCATCATTTAAAACTAATATATACAAGTGGGACTCCTATTCCACTAACTTTCTTTCACCCACTTTTCTTAACATTTCTTAAAACCCGCGCTATTTAGAAATGAGACTCTTAATCGTGGACGGATGGAGTAATAAATAACTCGATGCTGAATCACAATTAAATTTCTCTTAACCCGAGTTTTATATAGTACTTACTAATTTACAAATAGGGGGAGTGATTAATTGCCATAAGATTAATTACTAACTACAACAACAACTAATTACTAATTTAAGGCCATAAGATTTTAGAAAACGTGTGGTCTACAATTTGTCACGTGTAATTTTCGTTTTTATTAATAAAATCAAAAAAGATAAAAAAAACTTCAAATTAGGGTTTTGAATGAAAATGTCAATATAGTGTTTCGAAAATATCAACACAATGCTTTGAGAATGTCAACACAATGCTTTAAGAATGTTAACCCGTTGCTTATATTGACATTCTACATGTATTATATTGACATATTTTATATAGTATGTTGACATTTCTGCTTGTACGAAAAAATTAAAAAATTTTGATTTTTTTTTCAAATTTTGACGTCGGAACATATGCATGTAGGATATCGTTGGAATCCTTATAAATTTATCTTTAATTTGATATATGTTATATGAATTTAAAGTTTTGGGATTTCTTTAAAAAGTTAGTTATAGCTAAACATGTACTCCCTATGTCCCAATATATTAGACCCTTATTCCTTTTGGGTGTCCCAACATATTTGAGCCATTTCTATTTATGGTAAAAATTTACTTTCCTACCAATTCCACTTACACCATTAAACAACATCTCATAAATTCCTGTGCCCAAGAGAAAGGGCTCTAATATCTTGGGACGGATGGAGTAGTTAATTGACATTAATACCCCTATTGATATTTTTTGGAATTAATCCTATGACCTTATTGACGTTTTTCGTTGATCGTATTGATATTTAGGGATTGATGATCTTAACCCTTAATTTGAATATCTAATGGCTATTGTTTAGTTGTAATTAACAATTAAGTTTTGAGTTAGCAATATAACACTCCCCTGCAAATAGTTTGGTTCGTCTACAATCTTTTTCCTTGTTAATTTGAATTAGCAATCAATTTATTTTCCCTCGACTGTGTATTTGTCGCCTTTTTTATTCAATTGATTTATTTACCTCATATGTCCCAACTAGGGCTGGGGAAAAATACCGAAAAAATGATATATCGCTCGTATCGTATTGAAAAATATCGAAAAATTATCGAATTTTCGATATATCATAATTTTCGATACGATAACGATATGAATTTCCTTATATCGCGATATATCGTTTTATATCGAATATACGATACATATCGATATTTTTGATATATCGTTTTATATCGAATATACAATACATATCGGATATATCGAAACATATTGAAATTCAATACATATTGAAGTTTAAAATTATAAATATATAAATCCATTTAATTCATTCATATATTTAGAATATATATATATATATGTATAGAGTTGTGATCAATGTCGAACCAATTTTAAAGACCGAACTAGAGACCAAATCTGGGCCATTAGATCTAGTTATTTTGATGAGATGTGCTGCTGTGAAAATTTTTTCTGCTTCATTACTAGCTCATTTTACTTCATTGTATAGGTTTATTACTTCATTCTGTACATAATACCTTGAAACTACAACATGTTTTTACTTGCTTCCAGTAGGTTTTGAAATGATTCAACATATGTTTCATTCAAATTCATTGACGTGGGTTTTTGCTTGATTGACATTTAAAGATGCAATTTATTCAAGTGAGTTTATTACTTCATTCAGGAATGTTATTACTTCATTGGATAAGATTTTTACTTCATTCCAGTAGGACTTCAAATGCTTCTACACATACTTCATTCCAATAATTTATTACATTATTCCATGTGTTTATTAAACCAATATTAGCGCCATGGCGGTGGTGATAGATATTGTAGAGAGAAAGAACGGCACGCGACAGCGAAACCACATTTACGTACTGGAATGAAGTAAAAACCTACTGGAATGAAGTAAAAACCTACTAGAATGAAGTAATATATTCTGGAACGAAGTTAAATCTTCGTAACATGTTAGTATGACTTATTTACCTTCGGATGAATTAAAATAGGCTTGTGATGAAGGCGAAAATAATTTATAAATTTTCTGTATCTTATCCATAAAAAACTAGATCTAAAAGCCCTAATTTGGTAGGGTTCGGTGGTTCGGTCTTTAAGAGTGGATTTGTGGATAATGGGACTCTATATATATATATATATATATATATATATATAGGGGAGCATTAAGGTACTTTTACCCCTTAGAGTACTATTTCCTTCTTAATCACATCCATTAGATTATAGTAGTGGACGGTCAAGATTAGATTTATGAAATTAATCCCGTGTTGCATTATGAGTAGCATTCTGTGCATTATAAGGTTATAATAGTAAAAACATAATGTCTGGAGCACGTTTCAAAACGGCAGTTCCGATAATTAAGCGGGATTTTGATACACCTTCCAACTTCTTACTCTCTCTCTCTCATTCTATCAAATCGAACTATATCAACCAAAATTCTCTCATTTTTCGGAACAAGCCGAACCCTAGCCGCCGCCGTTGAAATAGCTTTGAACCGGTGGCGACTTCGAAGCAGAATTTGACAGTGAAAAGCAACTGGGTCGACGATTCAGGGTCTCAAAGTTCAGGGTTTAGGGCGCGAGCGCCGTCGGTCAAGTGTACATCTCCGTTCCTCGTGTAAGGTATGAGTATTAAGTCTCGCTTTTTAGTAAATTTTCTTTGAAAAATGTGAAATAGTGAGCCTTAGATAATGGGGTATCAATATTTGGATGTTTTTTGTTGTTTTCTGAGTAGAATTTGGTTTGATTTTAGGGTTTTCGGTTGTATTCGTCCTCAATTTGAGGATTCTTGTCGACCTTGCTTTAAATGTTCGAATTTTGTGGTTCTGGTGTATTTTCTAACGCGCTTTCTGGTGGTGGTGTTGTGTGTGTTAGTTTTGCGATGTCGAAAAGAGGCCGCCCCTACAAGAGCCAGCCCACGCAGACCGAAGGTGAGAATGCTGTGCCATTATAAGAAACCGATTGTGTGTTTTTCCATTGTTTGTTTCATTATTTAACGTTCGTTGTGCATTTTATGGTTATTTGTTTGCATTACCACTCTTTCACATAGCTGGGTAGTTGTTCTTCTTAGTGGTTTCAAATTTATAAACATTATTCCTTGAATGTTCTGAATTATTCGTTTGGGTTTCATCATTATTATTCTGCAGTGCGTCTAAGGAGAAGTTTCATACGTTATTCAAAATTTTTGGTGCATTTTATTCCTGTTTTTTGGCATTAAAACTGTATTCCATCTCTGTTTTAATGTTGGTAGAAGTGGTTTACCTTTTTTTTACATTATTCAGTTCTTTTCCTGCATTCTTTGTGTTTGTGTTAGTTTTGTTGATGAAGGTGTGTAGTTGTAGTGCTTATTTGGTGCATTGCACTCAATATTTCAACATTATTGAACAGTTTTGGTGCATTTTGGTCCTGTTTTTTGACAGTAAAACTGTATTCCATAGCAGACATAATGTTGCTAGAAGTGCTTTACCTTTTGTGTACATTATGAAGTTATTTTTATGCATTATTCGGTTGGATATCAACATTATAGAAGTTGGTTGCAAATTTTTAAAAAGTATTCATTAAATTTTCTGAATTATTTGTTTGGTTTGCATCATTATTATTCTACAATGTCGGAAGAGAAAATTTTACTGCATGATTTAATGTGTTTGGTGCATTTTGTTCCTGTTTTTTTGCATTACAACTGTATTCCATCTCTGCTTTAATGTTGCTAGAAGTGGATTACCTTTTTTTGTACATTATTCAGTTCTTTTTCTGCATTATTTGTGTTTGTGTTAGTTTTGTTGATGACGGTGTGTAGTTGTAGTGCTTATTTGGTGCATTGCAGTCAAGATTTCAACATTATTTAACATTGTTTGTGCATTGTGGTCATGTTATTTTGCATTACAACTGTATTCCATAGCTGATTGTAATCGTGGTTGCTACATTATTAAGTACAGTTTATGCATTATGATACGGTTCATTAACATTAACTAGTTATAATTATGCATTAATTGTAATTGTACACTTATTCCTTTTTGCAGCTTCCAAACACCCAAGATTGGATATAGATCAGGCTGTGGATGATGTACTGCCTTTATCAGTGGCACAAAAGTTTAGAGATAGACTAAAGGACCAGCAGATGGCAGAGGCTAGTACCTCAACTGAAGATGCGGACAAGAGGAAGACTCGAGGGAAAAAGGTTGACCATTTATACACAAGGAGCACCACAGACTTTGTGAATTGTTTGAAAGAGCTGACCCCACGGCAAAAGGAAGCAGTGGAAGAACTTGGATTCGGGGCCATGCTACACTACAACATCAGCGAGATCCCCGGGTACATCGCCTACTGGGTTCTCAACTCAATTTTTCTTTTTTTATACTCCTATATAAAAAAAAATGTCACATTTTCATTTAATAATATCCAAAAAGTATTTTATTATTTTTAATTTCATTTAGCGCGGTAGTACTAGTGTGTTAAATACGAAGGTGCCGCGCGAATTTCGTGTTTCGATTGAACTCCGCTACAAAAGATGGAAGACGATACTGGAGAGAAATCCAGCTTCATCGTCGGCCTTATCGAGAACCGTGCTAAAGAGGTCTCTCTCTCTCTGTTCGTATACACACAGAAACACCTACTATTGCGTTTCTATGGGGATTCTGATAGTGATCGATTCATTATATGTGCAAAATTTCTGATTACAGCCACAATTTTGGTTTTCTTACTCAACCTTTTATTTTGTTGATGCTTGACATCCGTCATTGCCGTGCAGTTCCGATTTGAACTAATATTTTTATTTTATTTGATCTACAACTTAAAGTTCGGTTTCGCGTGCTTGATTACCAATTTTTCTCACGACGTTATTTATTTGTATGAATCCTATGTAAAGGAACTTATGATTTTCGAACTCAATATGGCATTTGCTTTTATGTTTATGTGGAATCATTGGATTTATCGAGCTTCAAACTATATCTCCGTGGTCAGATGCAGTTCCATCAGACTCGATTTCATTTATTCTAGTGCTTTTCGTTTGTTTAAATTGGTTCTGCGATTGCCGCGCGGCAGCATATATTCAGTTTGTTAGATGTATGTGTTTATCGTAGAGCTGCACAAATGCGAATACTGTGTGGTAAATGAAGTTAACTCAAAATTCAGCTCGTTTGTGGTTATTGAATATAATTGGAAGAAACACACTTTCCAAAATCCACTTATAAGAAAACTTCCATGGATTCAGAACATGGCATAAGACCCTATGTAAGAAAATCTAAGTTCCTAGGCAGTTAAATCTTGGAGTATATAATTCTGGAGCTGTTCTTACAATCGGATGTTTCAACTTTTGCTAATACATGGACATAAAATTTTCGAACAGTTTTATCTATGTGGTTGTAAGTGGCATGTGCTAGTCAGAAGCCCTCAGGTTATACATCCTGAAATATATTGACATCTCCTTGCTTTTGATCATAAAATCCAGAGACTTCAAAAGCTTTTTATGAATATTTCTTCTAAAGATGTTGAATTGATTTAAATGATTAAACTGCATATTTTGCTTCCATAATGCTAACCATATTATAAACTTTTCAGGTAGGAGTTGCTGCGTTTGACTTGAGATCAGCTTCATTTGATCTTTCTCAGTACATTGAAACCAGCAACTCATACCATAACACAAGAACACTGCTGAATTTTTATGATCCCATGGTAACTATTGTTACACCTACAAAGCTAGCACCAGACGGCATGGTTGGAGTCTCAGAGCTGGTCAATAAATTTTGCTCTTCATCCACAAAGGTATTCTGCTTTGCATTCCTTGAATCATAGGGCTTCATAAAGTAATTTTCTCTCTACATCTACAGGTTATAATGGCTCGTGGTTGCTTTGATGACACAAGGGTAGCCATATCTCAATGAGTTTATTCCTTCCTATCTGTGTTTGAAGTTCACTGATAACATGCATCATGCATTTTTTTTAAAGGGGGCTGCGCTGGTGAAAAACTTGGCAGCTAATGAACCATCTGCTCTTGGTCTGGAGACTTATTCCAAACAATATTATCTTTGCTTGGCTGCAGCTGCTGCAACTATCAAGTGGTATTTCTTCTCTAGATTTCTTAGAGTTTGATTATATATGTTTTCTTCACATGAACTAGAACTAGAGAATAGAAGGTTTTGTAGATGGAGAAAGTTAGTAAGCTTGCTCTAAGGTGTGAATTATCACCTGCTATGCAGAATACTTTATTATTTCTTTGGATCTTTACCGCATACCCTATATGGATAGTCCTTTTTTTTCCTTGACCTGGTTTGTGACCTAAATGGACAGTTTTTAGTTTGTTTTAAAGTTTCAATACTTCCTATATCGGCATCTTGAGAACATTAAGAGTAGATTATATATTAAATATAGCATTTTAAATGCAAACCAAATGGTTTGTGAAGTGCAGTTTATGTATTATATTTTCAAGACCTGCCCTCCATCCCTTATTCCTCACTATCAGTTGATCTGATTGAGTAATTCATGATAATGTTCCAGCTCTAAGATAAAGTCTTGTTAACAAATATTTTGTGTACTCCAATTGCAACTAGAGAAACTAAGAATAGTATTCCTGCCATCACTCTGTTAGCATTTTCTTTGAAAAATAGAAATTTACAGTATTCTCATAACTGTCTAAGATTTTTGAAATAATTTTATACTGCATTATCCACAGGATAGAAGCTGAGAAAGGGTTGATCATCACAAACCACTCACTGTCAGTAAGTTTTTGTCCTCTACGTTTATTGCTGTGGCAACTCTTGACAAATTAAAGTAAATGAACTTTTTCTTCAAGTGAAGAATTCAAATATATGTGCACATTGTTTAAGTCATACAAATCCATTGACAGCCAAAGTGTTTGAGCTATATCCATGAATGAAATGCTCAAAGTGTTGCCATTCTTGTATGGATTTGACAATAAGTGAACACATTTTTATGTAAGTGACGCACACATTATAAATAAGATTATAAGAAACACAGGAATCTATCCATATTTATATGAATTATTTTATTTTTAATCAAAGGTATACAATTTTGATAATTTGTCAAAGGTTAAGTGTTGATCATGAATGCAGTAACTAACTCAGGTAAGGACAGTTTTATGGAATCTTAGTTAAGACGCAAAATCTTATCATGCATATCTTCTCATAAAGACATGCTCATCTCTAAGTTTTAAAATCTCAAAACACATTAACCATTCCTAAGTGGTTGAAATCATGAAGCTTCGTTTTTCACAATTCACATTGAGCAACAAATATTCAGTCATTTGTGGAGAGCTAAAATCTTATAACAGTGGACATTTTGAAAGCTAATGACCATTTTTGGAAGGGATATGTGTTTAGATGGCTTAAAGGATAATATGGGTATGCCATTCTCCATGCATACATGGACAATTTGAAAGCTAATAACCATTTTAGAAAGTGATACATTTCTAGATGGCTTAAAGGGGAATATGGGTATGCCATTGTTCATATGTACAGTAGTTACTGACAAAGATGGTTAGGCAACCCCCTCTTTCATCTAATCTTAGTTCTCAGTAGAACACTCTTGTAGTATCATAAAGTTGATCTAGTTTGATCCTGTAAATAGCAGAAACTAAAATTTTCTTCATTCTGGTTCACTGAATTGCTGACTTGCGTCAAGTTATGCTCACTGCAAACAAAATTGTTTTTTGTCGTGACAGGTCACATTTAATGGATCATTTGACCACATGAATATAGACGCTACTAGGTATCTTGTCCCTGCTTTACTTTTCTGGTGCTTCTTGTTAGCAGCATGTGATTTTAGATGTTGGGAAAAGGAGATACTCTCTAACTTGTAGAATGATGTGCTTATCCTCTCCTTTCTGTTTTATCATGTTTCTGGGCATTTATTCTCTTGAAAAGCAAGCATTGCATATTTTTTATGGCTCCTCATCTCACTATGCTTCCTGTAGAGTTGTAATGTAGTCTTATGGCGACAGTGTCCAAAACTTGGAAATTATAGAGCCGATGCACTCTTGTCTTTGGGGCTCTAACAACAAGAAGAGAAGTTTATTTCACATTCTCAAAACAACAAGGACAGTGGGAGGGTATGCATTTAGCTTTCACGAATCATCGTACATTTCATTATTTCTTTTTCAAGCAGCTGACATATATCAATATGTTACACTGCAAATAGCTGCTGTGCTTCCGACCAACTTTTGATTGAAAATGACTGATATGATTGCACTTATATTCTAGGAAAGGCATTTTAGTGCCGGATACTTCTATTTCCTGTAAGGATATAATTTGGGATGCATTCACTTGACTGAAATTTCTTTTAAGCTGTGGGTTTGAGCTTAATTTTCAAAAATCTTGTTTCAAATGCAATAGAGAGATAAATAAAAATATGTTAAGTAAAAAAATATAACATTTAGCTCAGAGCAGGTTATAGGATACTGGTACTTGGATAGCATTTAAAGTCTAGAAAAATATACCAATGCAATTTGAGAACGTGAAGGCAGTAAAATGTAAGTCCCACATGGACAGCTAATGATATAAGACAGTAAAGCTACACTCTCCACATACTAAATGGATTGCTCGAGCACTAGCTCTAGACAGCCATCTCCTCCATGAGGGAAACGGTTAATCTCTGCCAACCCCAAATCATGATAGATCTGTATAATTTTATGCCATGTTTCTCATACATAGAAATCTTACATTTCTTTCTCTATGCAGCACCAGACTTTTGCGCGCCAATCTTTTGCAGCCCCTAAAAAATATTGAGACTATCAATGCCCGTCTAGATTGTCTTGTAAGTTTTTCAGTGTGTTCCCTCAAAAAGCATGTAAAACAACTTGTAGATACCCTATTTCATAATTAAAATATTAAACTGATTGATTATCCATTACTTAGGTGTTTACTTTAACTGATAGGAAATAGAATGAAAAAACATAAGAATGAGTATCTGAAGAAAAAGATGGTCAAAAAAGTTCAAAATTAATCCATCTAAGTAAATGTTACACTAGCCTGTATATTGTTATCTATCCATCCTACCCCTCAAAGTAAACCCACCCCCAAGTAAACCATCAAAATAATTAAACTACTCTAATACTCTTTAAAGAGTTATGTGCCTATCTGTTCTCCTTACAACTCTATCTCATAAAAGATAAATGACTCCCTTGTCTGGAGCCAAATTATTTTGGAAGCCTGCGATGGTATTTATTTATTATTTGGTGGCTGCAAGGAGAGACTCAGCACCAGTCCCTTTTGTTTACATCTAGTAAAACAAAAAAATACGAGTAGCTCTTAATATGCTACGATGATAAAACTGATTCTTTTTTTCAGGATGAGCTAATGAGTAATGAGCAACTATTTTTTGGCCTCTCTCAGGCTCTCCGTAAGTTTCCAAAAGAAACTGGTAGGTATTGAAAAAGATGACTGGACAGAATTGTTTCGTAGTTTGCTGCTACGTCATAGTATGTTTGGCACATTTATGATGATTTTGTGCTGCATCCAGATAAGGTCCTCTGTCATTTCTGCTTCAAGCAAAAGAAAGTTACCAATGAAGTCTTGACCAGTGACACTTCCAGAAAGAGCCAAATCTTGATATCAAGCATTATTCTTCTTAAAACAGCTCTTGATTCCTTGCCACTACTCTCCAAGGTACATCAAGCTCTCCGTCTGTATGCTTTATACTGGTGGAGAAATTAATTTCTAACCCATGATCATTATAGGTGCTTAAGGATGCAAATTCTTACCTATTCAAAAATATATACAAGTCCATATGCGATAATGAAAAGTTTACTACTATGCGAACAAGGTATGAAGGTATAATTGACAGCAATGATTTTTAAATTTTTTGAAACGGCACGGATTTTAATACACAATTGGTAAGTAAGAGAGAGATAGAAATAAGTGATTGAAGTATTTTTAGTGGAGAATTGGTCCACCTTATTAGAGAGAAAAAAGTATCCTAAAATAGAAAGTTTCTAATTTTAAGGGACGGATCAAAATGGAAATAGTTTCTATTTTCAAAGGACGAAGGTAGTATTATTAAGTGACCACTAATTGAGTTTATAACTTCACTAATCAGTAAATTTCTTGGGTCAATGAATACTATGCAAAAATGATAATGGTGCATATTTATTATTCAGGATAGGAGAGGTCATTGATGACGATGTTCTTCATGCACGTGTTCCTTTTGTTGCTCGAACTCAACAGTGTTTTGCTGTCAAGGCAGGAATTGATGGACTTCTAGATATTGCTCGGAGATCATTCTGTGATACTAGTGAAGGTATTTTTCATTAAAGGTGCGGTTTTCTCAATAATTATTCTAACTTTCAGCATCATAATCAATATGTTGCAGCAATATACAACTTGGCAAACAAATACAGGGAGGACTTTAAGCTGCCAAATTTGAAAATCCCATATAATAGCAGACAAGGTTTTTACTTTAACATACCTCAGAAGGAAATACAAGGAAAACTTCCCAACAAGTTTATCCAGGTGAAAGAATGATTTACTCATTTTCATCAAGTACTGCTTAGCCTGTTTTCTGAGACATATAACCTTTTTATGAATCATTATCAGGTCAATAGACATGGAAACAACATACATTGTTCTTCTTTGGAACTGGCCTCTGTGAGTAGTTTATCTACTTGTCATGTTAACCATTATCACATAAGTTAATATTTGAAATGTTAAAACTAAATACACATCTCAGTATAAATGGAAAGAACTAAAGTGATTTAATTTGCATGCTAGTTTGCATGCTTCATAGCTTTTATTTTAATCAAATACATTTTGGTTTATGTACTTTGTAACATTTAACTGATGATTATAGAATGTTTGAGTTCTTTCAGTACATGATTCAGAGATTCTATTTTAATGTGATTATTTTGAAGTCCTATTGTTTCTCTCCAAAACAATGTTTTTGTTGCAGATATTGTTTGAAGATAAAATGATACTCCACTATGTTGATAAATCTTTTAGATGATATTATCTCAACATGGTACCACAGGGAAATCACATAAAAAGCTTTTGTTTTCAAATCTCTTTGTTCCCATTTATTGATTAATTTAAACACACAACGTTTTAACAGAAAAAGTAACCAGCCTACATGTGAAGCATCTTTGGTGATTTTGAATTAAGAAACGAATCCTCCACACTATCTTAACTTGTTAGGATTGCAATTAGATCCAGAACAAGCATAAATATTCCCGTTTATTCGACCATTAAGGTCCCTTTTTGTTCCGCCAAAACAAGCTTGCTTGCATTTGACCCCTTTCTGATTGCAGTTGAATGTAAGAAACAAGTGTGCAGCTAAAGAATGCTACATCCGGACAGAGTGTTGCCTGGAGGGTTTGTCTACTTAACTGACTGCATCTTTACTCTCATATGTCTATATGTTACTGTACTTAAATATTTGCAAAAGTCTCATGCCCGTGCAGATCTTATTTACTTCTATATTTTGGTGCACAAAGGCTAAGTGGTGCTTCAGAATTTTTTTCCCCAAGTGTAAAAGTGCATATCTCTTTTATCTTTGGTTCAAAATTATACTCCCTTCGTCCCACAATAGGAGTCACATTTGGTGTGGGCATGGGTTTTAAGAAAGGTAAAGAATAGCGGATTGGAAAAGTTAGTGGAATATGGGGTCCACTTTTTTATACTATTGTTTTATAATAGAATGTGAGTGAAGTGACTTAGTGGAATGTAGGACCTACTTACCGTTTATGGTAAAAGTGAAATGTGAATCTTATTGTGGGATGGCCGAAATGGCAAGATGTGACTCTTATTGTGGGACGGAGGGAGTAGTAGTACATTTAATCAGGGAAGAACTGGAATAACACATTATTGTGTCAAGCACCTGGTTGATCAGCTCTTTGCAGTAAATTTCTGTTTTTTATACTCCTTATCTTGAGTTTGAAAAGGTAGTGGTAAGCAGTTTTTGTGTAATCACAGTACATGGTGATTGACCATGCTTTAGAATTTTGTTTTCCGTGTAGGATTAAAGTTGTCAAGCACCTGGTGCTTTATTTTTGAACTAATATTTTTGTTCATTGTAGAGTGCAATAACAAACATAATAATCTCAGGTTGAACTTTAAATGATGATTTCTGCATTTTGTAGGGTTTCTAGACTAAAAGATGTGAAACTTTCTTAGTAAGTATGTTTCATTAGTGAGACCTGAAACTACTTTAGTTATTTACTTTGTTATAGCATTGCATAAAGACAAGCAAGTAGCATGAATAAGGAGAGAAAATACAGTAGGCTGAATTTATTCATGGTATTGTGCTATTTTTATAGATGGCATCATTAAAACTAAATCCCGTGAAGCTCAACTATCTCAAAACTGAGAAGAAAAGAACACAGTTACGAAGTATTTCGGTAGTTTTGGAAGCAAAAGACAACACTTAAGGAGAAAATATCAGTTTCTCAACATTTTTATTTGCTGAGAATATGTATTAATGTATATGCATTTGCTTTAGTGAGTAGATAAGCATACCTTTGCTACACTGATATAATCACCAAACTATCCAAACATGGCATATTTGTTGAGGCCAATGATGCTCCTAAACAAGCGTACAGGGTTTTGTGACAGAATCTTTATATGAGAAGAATCGATATTTAGACAAAGAAATGTTTACACACTTTTAGAGTTCATACTTATTAAAGATATTTTAGATGAAAGTCAGTTTGTCCTATCCTAACCTATGCATCTATAAGGATAATGCTCCAAATAATTTGTAATAAGCAAGCTTCATGCTTTCTTGTTGCTTCTGAAATGTTTCCCGGTGATCTAGCCAAGCCCCTGTACCCGAAACTGTAACTTCTCATTTGATAAATGGATATCTCCTTATGGAAGTACATGTATTGGACCATCTATACCTGGAATGAAGTTGTGTGCCATTTAAACTGGTTTAGAGGTTACTGTTTTTCACTCAGACATGCAAGTCTTGTCCCACATATGTTCAATTAGATATTTCTATTGATTCCAGCATATATCTGTGATCAGACTTTCGACTTTCATATAAAAGTCAAGTCTTAGACGTCATTCCAGTCTTTGTTGGACCCAAGACGTATTTAACACCTCCTATACATGATGCAGAACTGATGGAAGACATACGGAAGGATGTCTCTCAGCTCACTTTTCTTGCTGAGGTTTTATGCCTTCTCGATATGATGGTCAATTCATTTGCTCATACAATATCAACGAAGCCAGTTGAAAAATACACCAGACCAAGATTTACATGTTAGTGTTACCTTAACTGGTAACCAAGATCTTCAATTTTAGGCCTACATAACAATTAGATATTTTGTAGATGATGGACCATTGGCAATTGATTCAGGAAGACATCCCATTCTTGAAAACGTACACAATGAGTTTGTGGTAAGTTTATGTTCTGACAATTGCAACCACTATATTCTGGCTAGAAAACCTTACGGACTTCGTTATACTACACAAAATAATCATTTAATGTAACAAATTTTACTTGTGCAGGCCAACAACATTTTTCTTTCTGAAGCATCAAATATGGTAGTTGTAACGGGCCCAAACATGTAAGAAAATTTACTCCTGAAACTTTTCTCTTTTGATGGGTTTGTGTATGCTTCAAGTTTGACAAGCTATGTCTCTTGTATGATTACATTTTGTTTAATGGCGCCATTTAAGTGAAAAAAAACTTTGGCAGCTTTCTGTAAAAGCTTATCTAACACATTTACAAGATACTACCTCCGTCTTTGAAAAATAGAAACTTTTGAAACAACATGGGTTTTAATGCGTGATTGGTAAAGTAGGAGAGAAGAATTGGTAAAGTAAGAGAGGGAGAGAAAAAGTAGTGGAATTAGTGCTAGTGGATTGTGGGATCCACTTCCTAAAATAGAAAGTTTAGAAAATTTTTATTTTTAAGGAACATACCAAAATGAGAATAGTTTAAGGGACGGAGGTAGTATATTTTAAACCACTTGACTGCAGAATGGAAAAGTATCTAATCAGTTAGTTAGGACTGGAGCTACATAGGATAATAATTCATGAAAGTTTGATACAATGAATAAAAAAAGACCTGTGTATTCTGATTTAGCAGGTTTGGGAAAGCTTCTTATTGTATTTATTTTCTTACATATTACCCCAAGCCTTGTTTAGTTAACTAACCGTACATATTCATATATTATATGATGATGATGATGATGATGATGATATTTTATTACAATATTTTTATTTGTTTATTAATTTTTTATATATAGGAGTGGGAAGAGTACTTATCTTCAGCAAGTTTGCCTGGTAGTCATCCTCGCTCAAATTGGGTGTTACGTTCCTGCTCAGTTTGCAACTTTGAGAGTAGTTGATCGCATATTTACTAGGATGGGAACTATGGACAGTGTTGAATCAAATTCTAGCTCGGTAAATGTTTTGATCTTGTATCTTAATTTTTTTTTAGTTTAGCTTCACTAGCTTATATTAATCTGGTGGAGTGTTTTTTTCCCCCCCATTCCACCTAGACAAATCTTGCCAAACTCATTTGGTTAAAATGTAGAAAGTAAATAGGACTACAGGGAGAAACCATTAAAAAAGAGAAAAAAGGGGGAAAGAAAGAAAGAATGTCTTCTCATCATTCAAAGTAATCTATTCCACTGAACTAGGAATTCCTCAGTATAAACATGATGCGACTAGTGTCTCTATTACTGCAAATATTTCATTTTGCAGTTTATGACCGAGATGAAAGAGACTGCTTTTATCCTGCAAAATGCTTCTCAGAGGTATATTAGCGACTTCTTATTCATAATTTGTGTATTGGCTTCATCAATGATGTCCCACAGAGCTTTATGTGCTGTCTGCAGAAGTTTGATTGTTGTAGATGAATTAGGGAGAGCAACATCTTCCTCTGATGGGTTTGCAATTGCTTGGAGCTGCTGTGAACATCTACTGGCTTTAAAAGCGTAATTTTCTTTAACATTTCTTCTCTGTTTATTATTCACAAACTAGCTTTTTAAGTATGTGCGTAAAAATCTAAGCAGTATAAACCGCTTGAGTTAAAGTTAGTTTCAGTTTATGGTTACTCAGAATTTGATGATCTTGATAAATTTGCTTGAACCCGACCTGATAGGTGGTAGCACTTGTATTAGTCAAAGGTACTTTGGTTTCTTTAGAAGATGTATGTCCCAGTTAATGTTCAACAGCTGATCTTAATTCACTGGTTTGAGTCAACAGTCAATTTTGTTCCATGAGGCCCACATCCAAGGTTTTGTAGGTTAAAAGTATAGTACTAAATTTTTCTGAGTCTTCACTTGTTTTGCTGCGGGCCTACGGCTCCTCAACTATCAATTTGTTAGTCATCTTTAACTATCTTCAGCACTAGTTATTACAATTATCTCACTTTCAAGTCGAAGTCGAAGGGATTGTATGCCTACTTGTCGTTTGTAAATTTCATATCTTGTTAGATTCTTCATTGTTCGGCTTACAACTTAATTTAACAACTCATGATATAATGAATCATCTCACTTAAAGATATCTTGATGATTTCTTTAATTTGTTGTGTTACATCAGGTTAAAATCAGTGAGTAGATAATAAATAACAACACGAACTTGTATTTATTAAAATGTAGAATATTTTGTCAGCCAATATACGTATAAGTTGTCATTCTTGTGATGTTTAAGTACATTTATTTGATTGTTTAAGCTCATGAATCTCATACCTAGCTTAATCTTTGTAAGGACAAGTAGTACTAGAAGGACTTTTTTTAAGATCAATAATATATTAGGGTGCGGTGATTTCAGCGTTATAGACAATTAGAAATGCCATAGGTAACTCAGGTTCACATAACATTAATGTCTAGTGACTAATATTATGTGTAATTGTAATGGGAAGTATTCAGTATAGATTTCAGATAGCTTTTGATATCATCTAAAGTACACCTTGTGACCAACTATGCCCTTAAGCCTCTGTATTTTGATGGGATACTCCTGACAGAGTATGATCTAAAAAAATTACTTAAGAATCACCATTCATACTTTAGTTGAAGATTTATAATACTCCCTCCGTCCCACATAATTTTACACACTTTGACCTGGCACGGGTTTTAAGAAATGTAATGGAAAGTGAGTTGAAATAGTTGATGGGATGTGGGTCCTACTTTTAAAGTATTAGTTTTATAATAAAATGTGAGTAGGAATGAGTTAGTGGAATATGGGGTCCACTACCAAAAATGGTAAAAGTGAAATGGGTAAAATTACGTGTGACGGCCCAAAATGGAATATTGGGTAAAATTATGTGGGACGGAGGGAGTAGTATCTAGTAACTGAGATGATGCCTCAATGCCTCATATAATAAACCATCAATCTGAATATTCTCGAACCCTTCAAGCACAAAAAAGTACTTGGCCTTCAGAATCATCTGGAGCTGGTAACAAACAGCTATTTACGGCAAAATTGTATAAATTGCCCCTCCGGAAAATCTCTTCCATGAATATGCCACTTTTTTTGTTTCTTTTAATGGTCAGAATGCGTGTTTAGTTACGCATTCTCATCATGTGTATCTAAGTAATCTCTAATATAGTTTGGAGGAAATATTTAATAAGACAAAATAATGGAGCATATGAAAAAAATTTATGAGATTTGTGGTGATTAGAACCGTGATTAGTGAATGCTTATTGTACGCCAACCTATAACTCCGTATCATAAATCATAATAATCCAAGTAGCCTTCTCTCCTAAATAACTATGCCCAAATAAATAAGATGTTCAAACGGAATGGAGGGAGTATTATTTTGTCTAATGTGGACGGGGAAATAAAGTGTTAGCTATGTAATGAAAACGTTGGGTCACCTTTTCAGTAAGTTAATTTCTCTCAGCTGTTTTCTTGTCTCTACTTCCTATACATATGAACAGACCAACTCTGCTTCTTGAGAAGGAAAATGGGATAGTACTGCATAGACTAATAATGTTTTGATTTCAGGTACACCATATTTGCTACTCATATGGAGAACTTATCTGAGCTGGCCACAACATATCCAAATGTAAAAATTGTACATTTTGATGTCGAGATCAAGAATAAGCACATGGATTTCAAGGTAATGTGTTTGTTTGGATGACATGGTTATGTCTGATGCTTAGCATGTTCTTATGCCGACTGCCTTAAACCAGTTTCAACTGAAAGATGGGCCCCGAACTGTAGCGCACTATGGCCTTATGCTAGCAAGCGTAGCTGGACTACCGGTTCCAGTGATAGAGTCGGCCAAAAGTATCACATCAAAGATTACACAGAAGGTACATTTCCCGAACCAGCATGTCTCAATTCTGTTTGATGCTTACCTAACATATGCTAGTTGGAATATTATTACTACTATCTTTCACGTATTAACAGTTCTAATTTCACTGAAACTCTGTAAACGCTAATATCTCTAATTTCTATTGCCAGATACTATACTTGTTTGCTCACCTTAAATTTAGTTTTTATGGTTCTTCTAGTCTTTTATTTTCAGCATTATATTTTCTAGTGACATTTACCAATTTTGTTAACATGTTATATTTATCTGTCCGTAGGAAGCGGAGAGAATACAGATCAGCTTTTGTCAGCATCATGATCTTCAAATGGCATATCGCGTTGCTCAACGACTTATATGCCTGAAATTCTCTAACCAAGACGAAGACTCTATTCGCGCAGCCCTGCAGAATCTCAAGGAATGCTGTATTCAGGGAGGCCTTTGAAGAGCCTCTTGTTTAACTGCTAATGATTCAATGGTGTGTGGGATTTCTTTTGTTGAAAAAGAAAAAGATGGAATTGAACAACACTTTACTCTGGTCTAATTGAAATCTGATTATAAGGACTTACATTTGGCTGACCCCGAACGATGGATGTCCTTTCTCTAGGTAGTGAACTAGATTTTATTTCTTCACTTAATTTTGCTTAATTCGATTTACGAGGAGATGGTAAATCAACATTCTAATTAATAGGAAAAAAATGGAGTACTAGAAATCATAGTAATGTACAATGAACTTTTTTAGTTGTGCCCTAGTTTTTAGTTTCTATCAAATTAATTCATAGTAGTAATGTTTTAACATGCTCTCAATAATGTCACAAGATTAATTTTTCAACATGAATGTGTTGTGGCTTTCCGAAGACGGCATAGAAACAAGTGACAGAATTAAAAAGTTAGTCAGGTAGATTACTGAAATATAAATATTGTGTATCTATTTGATTAAACTAAAAATTATGACAAACTATTAAGAGACAGTCACATTGATTGGAAATTAGGTTAAGTATGAATGATTGGTTGGATAATTATTCTGAATCTGACGAAGTGTAAGATATAGAAATCTGATATGAATCCTTATTCTATTAATGAATTTAATGTTGTCCAAGACTTGTCACTTGTAAAACTTCAAGATCCGAGAAGAGAGATGAAATGGAAATGGATGGTAGAAAGGGATACATAAAATAAGCATATCAAGCTGGCTTAAGAAGACGTTCAAAGAAATAAGACGAAGAGGTTAAGGGAGAAGTTAACAGCTGAAAGCCAGTTGAGGAAGTAGTTAGTTGAAATGGATTGATGAGTTTGAACTCTTGTATTTCCTATTAATAATAGCATTGTAAACATCTTCCACAAGTAAGCAATGAAACGAAATAACAAAACTAAATCAAAATGGTTTTCTACATGATTTTTATCTTAATTGCTATAAATTTTAAAAGTGAGTTAAAATAATATAAAATATATCATAAAGTTAGTGGAAAAAGATCCAAACTTTAACCAAAGTTTATAATTTTAGGACCAATAACCCATTAAAAAATTATGAAAAGAAAATTTTAATGCACATTATGACGAAGTAGCTAGTCACCGAAGGCAAGACCACGTACATTTGGTTTCCTCAATCCAATAAAAGCATGCCACGTCATATTTAGGTCCCACCAATCACCGGAAAATCAATACTCCTAAACGCCGATTTTACGATTTAACGTGCAGAATTCTGAGCAAAAACCCTGGGGCGCAATTAAAATGAACAGAAAATTCACAGTAACCAAAATTTGATCGATCGATCGGATATTTGTCTCATCCTTCATCAATGGCCGCCCCCTTCTTTTCTACGCCTTTCCAACCTTTTGTTTACCAGGTTAATTTTCTCTTTTATACGACTAAATTGTCTGCGGATTTATATGCGTTTTATGTATAAATCTCTGTGTGCGCTTGGATTTCCGAAATCCGGATTCGATAATTCTCAATGAATTAGGATTTTAGTTGGGTGGTTTATGAATTACTGCGTGAATTGGTGATGGCGGCTTGTTATGCGTCTTGGTGAAATGGACAGTGAGAGATAGAATCTCCTCATTCTTATTTGGGCTGCTAGGGTTGTTGAAAAGTGTCTGTTTTTGGCTAGTTTAACAGCTGAAAAGTGCACTTCATAGCTTGTGTATCAATGCTTTTGTATCCAAACACTTCTTAAACTGAGTTCCTTAAATTGATTTAAGTTAAGGGTGCTTGCTGTGCCACCTGCTGATCACATTCGGCTGTCTCAGAAGTGGGATGCCAGCCATTGTTACTTCAAACTTATACAACTTTTTTAAATGGCCCAGTTCTACGTGACATAGCTTTAGTAAATCGGGTTATTGGTGTGTAAAATTGCGACTGTGCACAAATCACTTTGACTGGGGTTATTAATCGGTTAACCAATAACTGAAATCTCGGTTCTCTGTTCCTGCTAGCCTTTGGGTGGAAACAACCTTCTCAACAAACAGATCCTATCAAAAGACCACACTTAAATACTCCTAGCACCTTCAGCCCTTAAAGAACCGAACTAAAAATGGATGACCTGAACAATTCAATTACTTAACAACTAAATAACTAAATAACAAGTCCTAAACGAGTTCCACCTCCACTACATGCTTGCTTGCTCGCATCTTCTATCTGTGATAGTATTGGCTAGTGGCTAATCCATATCAGAAATCCACAATGGTTATATGTCATCCTGGGCTTGGTTTGAAGAAGCTAAACCAAGCAAGTAGGCATTCATTTGCTGTAATGCCCGTAACAAGAAGTCCTCCAAGAAATTTTGACACTATAAGAGTGGAAGATCTTTCGATTTCTACATCAGAATTCTTGAGTTGTTTTCAAAAGAACTGTAAAACTAATGCACTGCACAATTTTAAAGAAAAATTTCATAGCACTTCTTTACTTTTTTCTTCTCCTTTTGAGATATGTCTTCCTTACAATGTAAAAGTAAACGAAAATATCTATAAGCATGATTTGTCAAGTAACTTTGAATTAAGATGTTATATTTATATATTATAATACTAAAAATGAAAGTGTTGGTGAAGTATCAATCTTAGGCTTCTTACTCATATTATTACGAAACAACAGTTCAATTTTCTTTAGTTATCTTACATGCTCAACTGTATTCTGTTTCAGAGCCCACAAGATGCTGTAACACCTTTTCAGATACTGGGTGGGGAAGCTCAAATAGTTCAGGTCTATCTCAAGGATTAAATATTTTCTTCTTTTAAGAGGCGAATATCGGATTTTAATAAAGTTCATATTTTTCTGACTATATCTATGTAGGTAATGTTGAAGCCACAAGAAAAGGTCATTGCGAAGCCTGGTAAGCTATCAATTAACTGCTGCAGAATTGTCAATTTTATAGTATTTGTTTTAACTGAAGGTTTTGGGTTGCTTTAGATCCATGGACATTCTGGGAACTTACATATCCAATTTCTGATTTTGATTCTTTGAAATCCTTTGAACTTTATGTGATGATGATAGAGTTTAGATGAATGAAATAACAAACTGATCTTAATGATAAGAATATAACTCCTCAAACATGACCGCATAATTGATTACTCAGCTCACACAAAAGCTGCGCTTGTCTCTCAATAATCTGGATGCCTAATTCTGTAAAGAAAAACTATAAATACCCTACTATGGCCCATGCATACATAAGGCTTTCAAGGCCCGTAAATCCATAACTTGGAGTAACTTATAACTTACTAGTAATAATTAAACTGCTAACTGACTAGTAATTAAAATTAAATTGCAGCTGACTTCTTTCTGCGTGTATAAACCCACCAACCCTCTTACAACTCTGCTGCTATATCAGATGAGAATTGGTAAAAGGTACTCCATAAAATAATTAATATTCCTTGGAAAATCAAAGACTGTTCATGTTATATTGACCTGCTTACCAAGAAATTAGCATATTTTGCGAACTTAACTCAAAAGATAAGCTTAGCAGTATCTTTTCATAGTGCATAAAGTCAATCACTGACATTAACAGATTTACTGATGTCAAGTGACATTAATTCAGTAGAATCTGTTTTGGTGGTAACACTGGTACTGAGCACTGACTAATGGTAGCAAATTGGCACGTCAGATCAGGTTCAGATATGTCATTACAATACATTTAGTAACTAGTTTATGTTTCTTAGTTTATCTTGATACTTGATGGAGTACACTATGGGAAGGCTTGCCATATATTCTCAAGATCAATTGCACCAAAGAGGATGGTTATTTTTTCCTCTTCGACTTAATGCTTTTTCTCTTAGCACAAAATTAAGGGTGTTTACTACACTTATCCCCGCATTTTACAATCTAATACTATGATAGTTCCACTCATGAAGGGGATTTTCTAATGGTACTATTGAATTTACTTTTACTTACTCAATTACCAACAAGGCAACAAACATATGGAAATATAAGTAGATTTTGGTAGTGATCATTTCAATACATTAATTACTGCTACAAAACATACTATATCTGCTGCTTCTTCTTTTTAATCTTACTATTGGAAGGGCAAAAAGTTGCATGAGTACAAGCATTTATATACAGATATCTTGCAGGTTCCATGTGTTACATGTCTGGGTCAATACAAATGGAAAATGTCTATATGCCTGAAAATGAAGCAGGTGTATGGCATTGGGTTCTTGGAAAAAGTGTTTCTAGCATAGTACTCCAGAATACTGGTTCAACTGATGGATTCGTAGGAATTGCTGCACCTACTCTTGCAAGAATTCTCCCGGTCTGTTGTTTCTGCAGGGCATTACTTTACTGGACCATTTTTATTTAACGTCAGGCCTTACCTTCTTTCTCATTTACAATCCTATACAGATTGATTTAGCTCTGTTTGGTGGGGAAATGTTGTGTCAGGTATTGATCAATGCTTAACAATTTGCTTTAAGGAATAGCTTGATATTTCTCTTGCTCCTTGTCCTTGATATATGGTTAGCGAACTTTTCAGCATCAGAATCTGACATGCCTCATATATATTGTAGCCAGATGCCTTCCTTTGCTCAATAAATGATGTCAAAGTAAATAACACAGTTGATCAGAGGGCTCGCAATGTTATTACTAGTGCTGAGGTCAGATTTGGGTTATTTTTCACCCATTTGCATTCACTATTCATTATTACTTGCCAAACATTATTCATATAGTAATCGTGCTTGCAGGGATTTTTGAGGCAGAAAATATCTGGTCAAGGACTAGCATTTATAGTTGGTGGTGGCTCTGGTACGCCCTCTGGGTTCCATTTGCTAAGAGTTCTTCTTTTTATCTGCTTCCTTAAGTTTTGTCAGCCTAACAAATACACTTGTTGTAAGATCTAAATCTTGATCATTGCGAATTTCTCATAACACCAGTAAAATTTGGTCGTTTATACAGTATACACACTCTAGTGTACATAGTTACAGTGCAAATTTGATGCAATAGTTTCGGCCTTCTCTATTGAAACCCACTCTACTACTGCAAAGATGATCCTTATAACAATAAAATGTAAACATTCTGTGCAATTACACTGACAGATAAATTTATAATAATTTTGATGCAGTATTGCAAGTCCCTCAGAGACAATAAGTGTCATACTTTCCCCTCTCTATGTATCCATAGAATTGATGGATCATTTATTCATATCACTGAATCAAGGATGGGATAATTAATACCATGTAAATACCGGTAGTTCAGGGTCCTCGGTACCGGAAACCGCTGTCAATTTACTCTTTCTGTTAGACATCTTTAGGAGTTCAATGAAACGTGTTTTGGATTACTGATCCTGAAGGACTGATAGTAGAAAATGTACTCGTAGTTCCTCAATGTACATGCGTCGTGTCTGATCTTTTAAATACAAATCAGATGTAGTCGGCAGGATAAATTAGTTTATTACTTTATTTTGATGCGAGTGCCCGCTAACCGAGCACGCTCCAATTTTATGTATTTAATTACCATTACTATGATTTAATTGAAGTAGATAAAATTTAATTAGGCAATTCATACTTAATAGAAGTCATTTAAATTTTTTCGTCTTCGTTCCAATGAACTAAATGAATCATACCTACATTGACTATAAATGTACTTAACAGCACATAGAATTATACAATGAACTAACGAAGAACTGAAAAGATTCTTTGGATGTCTTTCCACGTACATTAACTACAAATGTATTTAAACCTGCACATATTTAAACAATGAACTAGTCACATACATACATTAACTATAAATGTACTTAAACGTACGCACACTAAAAGTCATATACGTACATTAACAATAAATGTACTTAAACAAACACACATTTATGCCAGCATTGTTTTTGGAACGAATTATTACTTGATTTGATAGTTGTAAAGTGAATATGAATGATTAGATACTGGGTAGACTTGCCCATTCAATTAAGTTTTGAAGTTGATTTTTTGTTTTGATCTCTCTGGTGCTTTTAGTTGTACAGAAAAATCTCGAGGTGGGTGAAGTTCTAGCAGTTGATGTCTCTAGCATTGTTGCAGTGTCAGCATCAGTAAATCTACAAATCAAATATAATGGTCCTATGAGAAGGGTGCTCTTTGGGGTGAGTATCTGTGTGTTCTTATATATGTTGCACATGATTTTATTCCGGAAGATGTGCTGAACTTATGTTTCCTTGATATGTTTTTTCCTGTCATTATTTCGAAGGTAGTGTAAAGCCTGGACAAGGTCTTTATAGTTAAAAAGTTATAGTATCTGAAAGGTTCAGGAAAAATATACTTGAATGTGTTTTATGTAAGGCGAAATGGTTTACAGATGTGATGAGTGGGATTTTTTTTCAGGATCGCTGAACACAGCTAATTGTTTAGTTTTGTACTACTCCTGATCTGACAACTTAAGTTGACATTTCAATGTTGATATAGGGCCAGTGTACAATTTATTTTATTTTAGATGAACTTTTAACTTTCATGTTGGTTATCTATCTCTAATCAGATGGTTGTACCTGAAACAATGCAAGAACAGCTACTAATTTATCAAGAAAGCGAATAGAAAGAAGTTGAACGACTAATTAGTGTTGGCCATGATTTGATCTATATGCTTAGTAGGAATTACTTAGGCCATCATTAGGTGCATCTATGAAAGTTCTTGGTAAATTTGACTTACTATTTCGGTAACATTGCCTACTTCTGTTGCAGGGTGACAATTTGGTTACTGCTATTATAACTGGGCCTGGTATTGTTTTCATCCAGAGCATGCCCTTTCATCGGCTTTCTCAGCGCATTGCTAGGTAATCTCTCTCAAGTCCATCAAATGAATCATATGAATATCGCAGATCTATTTTGATTGTGAAAAAAAAATCGTTGTACTTTCATTTAATTTTGTTTATTTGTAATCTACAGGGCTGTTACATCTCCAAATATGAGGGACAATCCCAAATTTTTCTTCCAGATAGCAATCTTTTTCTTTCTAGCGTATGTTGTTGTTGTGTCATCACTAATCTTGACAGACATATGAAGAACCCTATTTTCATATTCATTTCTCAGATTTAGATAATATTGAAGTTGTTTCCAATTTCAAGATGAATGAAATAGATGCAATTGTAACATGATGGAAATGTAAAAAACATTAGCACTTGTCTTGTAACTTAGAGCCCCCCTCTTTGAATCCAATTCACAAATTTGGACTTGCTATGCTGTCTAAATATAAACTACTACCAAAGTTGTTCGATTGTCAGATTAATTCTTTGCTGGCCTGCTCTTGACTCTGCTACTTTTGTTGAGAAAAAACCAGAAGTGAAATGTAGATGGCATAAATTATTTGTTTAGAACACAAATTTAAAGTTTTGATTACTTTACAAAAATAATACTCCAATATTCCAATAGAGTTACTTGTTCTTGTGAATTCCGGTTGTTTTGTCCTTTAAAAATATATACTTTTGAAATGACATAAGTTTTAATAAATAGAATGAAAAATGATTGAATGCTTATTAGTAGAAAATGAGTTCCACCATATAATAGAAAGTTTTTAAGTTCAAGGATGAACAAAAATGGGTATAGTTTCTATTTTTTGAATTAGAAATTTAAAGGTTGCGTTACGGTTTTCTCGAACCTGATTTCAAAATATTGTGAAGAAGATAATTATTGAGAGAAAAAGAATAGACAGCAAAAATACCATTCCAATTTTTCACTTTAATAATTGAGAACAAGATAAGAGACTATGCGTTCTCGAATCACATACGACAGAAGGGTGAGCAAGTAGCCTGGCAAGTGAACAAAGGGCGCAAGAAGAAGGTCTTCCAACTTGGGGATTGGGTTTGGGTACACTTGAGGAAGATACGCTATCCCGTTCCCGACAAGACCAAAATGAAGCTGGCCCCGAGAGGAGATGGTCCATTCCTCGTGTTGGAACACATCAATGACAATGCTTATGTGATCGAATTGCCCTTGAGTACAATGTGAGTTGCACGTTCAATGTGGCTGACTTGAGCCCCTTTGATTTTGTAGGGAGCCTGGATTTGAGGACAAATCATTTCCAAGAAGGGGAGGATGATACAACCCCGCATAGAAGGCCCATGACGAGGTGGCTCCAAGAAGGGTTCTCCAATTTCATCCAAAAGGCAATGCACGAGGAGTCGATGAAGACCAAGGAGCCGGCGACGAGAAGTATGCTGATGGTCTCGCGCATGGAGCCTTCACCCGGACGGGCGATCTAGTCGAGAAGGTACCCGCCCGGTTGCCTGGTTGAAGGAAGCAGACGACCAGGAGCTTCCACCCGGCCGGGTGGCCCTTGTCCGCCCAAGCCACCCGGATGGGTGCCCTACCAAAGGCCTTGGTGAGTTAGGGGCATCCACTAGGGTGGGTAGCACCCAACCAACAATGCCACCCGACCGGGTGCCATTCGAAGAGCATTGAAGAGTCAGGGACTTTCACCCGGACGGGTGACTCTCGGTCCATAAGGCCACCCGGCCGGGTGACATGCCGAAGGGAGCATGGAGTCAGGGAATAACACCCGAACGGGTGACACGTTGAAGGGAGCATGGAGTCAGGGAATAACACCCGAACGAGTGAGTCGGTATACTGAGTTCACCCGATCGGGTAGTGTGCCGCTGGACTAGATTTGTGGGCCCAATTCTTGGATCTTAGGTATGTCCTACAAATAGACATTTTATTTCATTTTGAGGGTTGATTGAATTTTGCATTAAAATCTTGTGAGACTTGTTTTCTCTCTTGTGAGAGGTTTTATCCAATTCCTAGTTTTCTAGGTTGCTTGATCATCAATTGATTCAATCAAGTATGATCAAATACAGGTATGCATCAAGGGTTTCTGAATTTCTTTGAGTAGTGGAGTCCTTAGTTGAATCTTGTATGTTGAAGATTTCTTAGAGTATTTTCTCCATCAATGGATTTAGCTAATATCAAATTCACACTTTTTATCATTTTGGATCTAGTTTCTGAAGGCTAGATCCACCCTGTACTTTTGTTGTTTTTGTGTTGTGTTCAATTGCAAGATCAATCACCATCTAAGGGTATAAATCTTGGGTTGATGGATCTCAATATACATGGCTCCATATCACTTATTATGGGACATACCGAAATGACAAAATGTGACTCTTATTGTGGGACAAAAAAGAGTATATAGTATTTAATTGTTATTTAACGTTTGTTTTGAATTTTTATGTTCTAAATTAGGGATGGGAATTCGGTCATCGGCTAGTTGGTTAACCGATGACCGAACCGAATCACAACGGTTCTCGGTTAACCGATAACAGACATTTTGAGAATGTCGGTTATCGATTCAGTTTCGGTTCCAAATGCTAGGCGACGACCGAGAACCGATCGGTTAGAACCGATTAGAACCGCTCAAAACTAATCACGCAGCCCTTCTTTTCCTCCTCCACACCACACAGCCGACAACCCTAATTTCGGCACTGCTTCCCTTCCCACTGGCCGCTACTGCGACGCTCCGCCACGGACCCGCGCCTCCACCTTCTCTTCACTCTGGATTTTGGTATTTTCAGGATCACCATCATTTTCAGAATAAATATTTTTTTACAAACATATAAAACATTAAGAGCAATTGGTGCAAGTGATTGGCTGGCCGTTTTTCTCACCCATTGGCAAGGGATCAAATCCCAGTTAGCAACGTTTTATTTTTTTTAAATTCGAACCGAACCGAACTGAATCCATTTTGGTTCCGGTTCCGGTTCTTCATTTTCGGTCAATTGAAGACTTGGTTTACTGATCGGTCGGTTCGGTCCGAATTCTCTGCCCTAAATTTTAATCACTCTTTCATCATTTGAATGGGACATTTTGCTCAATACATGATTTAGAAGTGAGTCAATAGGACAAAATGTTGAGTAACAGTTAGGATTTAATTTCTTCGGAAGTTTGGTTCTACTTCATATCTGCGCATCTGAGACTTGTTTAACTTATTATTATCAACTTTGATTTCCCCAATTATTTTCTACCTCTTTTACTACTTTTGATATTATTTACATATTGATTCTGAATATCTGTGCTTCTGCGGATACATGCAGTTCCAAAGAGAAGACATTAATTTCAGCTTTTCACTGAATAGGGTAACATATTAATACAAACCCTATATCTTAGAATTGTTTAATAAGCTTACCCACCTCAGAGACTGGGCCCACGATGCTAACCGATCAAAGTATATTTATATTTTGTATGAAAAATGTTTTAGAGACATAATGACATTGCTATAATAGGGGTTAAATAGTAATATTACAATACATTTAATTTCTTATTAACTTTACAATTTGTATATGTACATTCTTGTCCTTATATGAAAAACCGTCCAATTCTTCTAATTTAGGTGAATGAGATTAGCTAAGATTCCTATAATTATGGCATACTCCTAACATTTCTTTAATTACATTTAGTTACAACAAATCTCTATTTGACAATTCTATTATTTGAAACTTGATTGTGATTGTAATTCGCAAATAATGATAGCAAAATTAATTAATTATTTGGTTTAGTATTATTAATAAAACCTATACTAATGTTAAAAGATATAAAATACAAACTAATAAAACATTTAATAATATAAGTTAATTGAAGATATACCATGCAAATAATTAATAAAGACATACATGAACTTTTTTAATATCAAATAATTAATTTATCAAAATATATCTTTCAAAATTAATCTTATCATATTTACATTTACAATGTGTTACACTATATACGCTATATAAATTGACTTGAGAGTATTCATGATTTAAATCATCTATATTTCATATTGCTTAGTAATAAAATAAGTATGAAACTAACTAAAATAAATAAATACTATTTCATTTTTAGAGATATAATACTTTAAATAATTTTGATAATTATAATATCTTAGTGGTTTTAACTATAAAATAAATTATACTCCCTATATGATTTTTTAATCACTGACCCGAAAAATAGCATATTTTTTTTATCTCGTACGAATTACAATATACATTTGATCAATTCCCATTGTATTGTTTTTTCCCAAACTAAAATTCCCTAAGTAAATTAAAATACATATCTGATCAATCCCCTTATTATTATATAGTACTTCCCCCGTCCCACTTTAAGAGTCTCGGTATACCGTTTTTGGATGTCCCACTTTAGGAGTCCCGGTTGAAATATTCCATAATTGGTAATGACCCTACATTCCACTCACCTTTTTCCACTCACATTTTATTATAAAACTAATATATAAAAGTAGGATCCACAATCCAATATCTTTTTTAACCAACTTTTCTTTACATTTCTTAAAACCCGTGCCGAACTCAACCGAGACTCCTAAAGTGGGACGGAGGGAGTAGTTTATAAAACAGTTTTTAATAAATAATATTTTTGCTCAACTTGTATTTTTTTTATTATTAATTTTTGGAATGTAACAATTGAACCTCGATAACATGGTCTCAATATATCCAATAAATCAATGGGTTGAGTCATCACATATGAAAGTAAAATTTATTGTTTTCAATAATAATTTTTATTCACAAAATAATTCTTTCTTGAAAATAACAATATATGTTATTTATTACGAAAATAAAAATTATTAATGAAAAGGATAACTTTTATTTATTAAAATAATATTAATAAATTTTATTAACAAGAATTATAATTATTATTTATAAATATAATAACTTTTATTTATAATAATAGTAATAAATTTTATTTGTAAGAACAATCAATTTTAATTTTATATTTTAAAAATATATGTTTATAAAATTACGAAATATACTTTTAATGGTATCTAACTAAAAGTATGAATACTCTAATTAAAAATGCTCAATTTAAAATTATGAATCATTAAATGCAAGCATGATAAACATGTGTTAATTAAACTTCATAATCTAATATTTATGTTTCTAAAATAAGAATAGAGTAAATCTGTCACAATACAAAATATAATTATGTCTAACATAACATAAGGATATTATGGCACAGAGATATTATGTCTCTAAATCACTATCATTATCTTATAATTCCTCCCATTAATTTTGCCAATTACCATATAAGTTTATTCTAATTTTATCATTTTTCTGAACATACTAAATAAATAATTTAACCATTTATAACATGTGCACTTCAAATCAACAACATACTATATGAATAGAAAATTGAAATATATATTGGAAAATTGAATAAAAATATTAAAATTTATAATTTTTAAACAATAATCTTCACCTCAATTCATGATTTTATTTTGTAACTCAATTACTTAATTACGAAATTGAGCAGGAAAATGAAATGATTTTCAATATCCTGTGGTAACCATCATCATGCCATTCCGTTTCCTAGAACGGGGATGATAGAAAAAGTAAAATATTCATTTAACTTTCCAGACTATTTTCATATATAATCCTAGTTCAACCAAACATTATTTAACTTTTAAATAAAATATTTGTTTTTCTCTATCATACACAACCAATTTTCATATATAATCCTAGCTCAACCAAACATTATTTAACTTTTTAATAAAATATTTATTTTTTTCATCATACCCAAACCAGCGGTGGATCCATAAAAAAAAATAAAAATAGAGAGGACGTAATTACCATTGCGCCTTAGCATCCACAACGGTCTCGTGTCCGTCCGTGCCAGCGGCACGGACCGCCACTGTCCGCCGATGCATGTCGTCCGGCTGTGACAGCGACACAGCGCTGCTCTTAAATAAGAGCACGTCCATGCCGCTGAGCAGCCTCACGTGGCAGCTCCTGATATTTGATTTTTTTTAAATTCGAAATTAATATTAAAAATTAAGAAAATATATTTTTGGATTCCCAAAAAATATAGCCGTTTATGGACGCTTTTTTGGAATTTTTGGAATTTTTTTTTATTCCAAAATCATCTATAAATACACACATTCATCATCCACTTTTCACATCAAATTATCTCTCATTCATATTTTTCCATACTAATCATCTACATCTTCCTATCTCACTCAAACCCTCTCTAAAAAAAATTCAAAAATGGATTTCACCGATCTTATTGGTGAAGCGGAGCGCGAAGAACAAGAATACCAGGAACAATATCGTGCCGTCTATGAAGCCTATGTTGCCGCCAATACCCCCGCCCCTCCTCCTCGACCAACTAGATCAAATCGCCGCCGCTACATCCATCGTGATCGGGAGGGAGCCAACGAAAGGCTCGTTGCCGACTATTTTTCCGACCAGCCGCGATTTCTAGAAGATTACTTTCGACGCCGTTTTCGCATGTCAAAACGGTTGTTAATGCTTATTGTCAACACAGTGTCCGCCCGTGTTGTATACTTTCAATCAGGTATAGACGCAACCGGTCGACAAAGTCTCTCGGCGTTGCAAAAGTGTACTTGTGCCATCCGACAACTTGCTACTGGGCAAACGGTTGACCTCTTCGACGAGTATTTGCATGTAGGTGAGTCAACTGGAATCCTATGCCTCAAAAATTTTTGCGACGGCGTTCGTTCTACTTTCGGCGATGAATTCCTTCGGGCACTTACCACCGAAGATTGTTAACGGTTGCTTCATCTTCACGAAACAGTCCACGATTTTCCCGGTATGCTAGGCAGCATTGACTGCATGCATTGGAAGTGGAAGAATTGCCCGACTGCTTGGTGGGGGCAATACTTAAGCGGCCACAAAGGCGGCGGCCCAACGCTTATCCTTGAAGCGGTCGCCGACTACCGCCTATGGATTTGACATGCATATTTCGGTGTTGCCGGATCCAACAACGACTTGAACATGCTCTATTCTTCACCACTCTTTGATGATGTTTTGAATAGTGTAGCACCGACGATCGACTTTACCGTCAACGGAAATGCATACCACATGGGTTACTATCTCGCCGACGGTATCTACCCAAGGTGGTCGACTTTCGTGAAGACGTTCAGCAACCTGCAAGAGCCGAGACGGATTCTTTTTGCGCAGCGTCAAGAGTCTGCTCGGAAAGACGTCAAAAGAGCTTTTGAGTCCTTTAAGGCCGATTCAACATTGTGAAGACCCCGTCTCGGCTATGGTACGTTAAGAATATCGCCGACATCATGTACACGTGTATTATCTTGCACAACATGATTATAGCTGACGAAGGACCGATGGCGGCTAACTTTTACGACGAGAATGAAGCCGGAAGCTCAACCGCGAGGTCTCCCCCACGCCGAGGTGTGCATACGTCGGTGAACGAGAGGATCGAAACAAGACACACAATGCGCGATACAAGAACCCACAGTGAGCTACAAAAACACCTAATTAAACACATTTGGGCGAAATTCGGCAACGAGTAGTGGGTCTTTTTATTTTTTAGGATTTTAATTATGTAATTTTTATTTTTTAAGATTTTAATTATATAATTTTTATTTTTAATGTATTTTTATAATGTAGAAATGTTTTAGTAATTGAAATATTTAAATTGAATAATAGAATGATGGGACCATTGAGCTTGTCCCTGTGAAAGAGCATGGATGTGGGTGTTGTGCTTTTAGAGCACGGATGAGGATGCTCTTATCCTTCGATTTCACAAAAACATGCTTAGAATACCCCAAAAATAATGTGTTATAATTTGATATACTACTATATTTTTTTTATTTAAGCATGAGACTTACGTGATTAGTAGTATTTTATTTTGAAATTTTTGTCCAGTATGAGACTAGATTTGACTGGCGGATCAAAATAAAATATGAGACCATTTTTTAAGACATAAAAATATTAAGTTAAAATGAATATAACTATAAAATTTGACATTAATAACATGATTAGTTATTAGAAAAAATATAAAAAAAAATTCAAATATCTTCTTTCAAGAAAAAAAAAACATAATAGAATAAATGGGAATTATGGATTATCACATTAATTTCAAATACTATAAATATGACTTGCAAAAAATTGAATAGATATTTTTAACAAAATGACTTTACTTCCTAGTTTAATTTTGAATCAATATTGAAAAATTTATTTCTAAATTATAAATACTATGGTAAATTATTAACTAAAAATATTGAGTTATCTAGCGTGAATAAAAATAGATCATAAAAAAATACTGCTTTAAAATGGTTTAATTGTCTAATTTTAACACATGTCTTGGCCATACATAAAGGATAACAAAAATAAAGAATTGTAGTACTGTTTTAGAATGATTACTGTACTGTCTACCGTAGTTTATTATTTTGACCGAGTTAAGAACAAAATGAGAAAGTCACTTTTCCCTATTCCCTTTTAAGCAATATTTTAAAAATCGGACCGGTGAGTGAACCGGTGAGGCTATCGGTTCACGGTTCAATCGGTCCGATCGGTTCAATCACTGGTCGAACCGTTTTACCTTACAAATATAAAATTAAATGTACTCTTATAAAATATATTAAATGCAGTGAGTAATAAATTATAATTAATAGTAATATATAACAAAAACATAATTAAACTTTGTACATAAATTAAATATTAAGAGTATTTAAAATAAGTGAATGATAAAATTTTAATAATAATTAAATACATAAATTATTAACTAGTGTAGCTAAAAAAATTAAATATTTTAGATATATAAATAGACAAAATACATATTATCTCAAAAATATTTATGTGGTGAAATAATATTATAGCAATATATAAAGCTAAACTTGAATTTTTAGTTAATTAGAATAAATATATACTATAATAATATTATCAGTTAATACATAAAATTAAACTTAATAGTAAGTTTGGAGTAATATTTAGTAAATCAGAGTATATATATATATATATATATAGGGATGTATTCAAATACTTTTAATATCTTTTGTCCTTTTTCCTTCTTAATCCTAGCCCCACGATTTTGTCATCTGACGGTTAGATTAATGCCACGTGTCATTTAATAATGCACATTTTCATTCTAATAATGCACAACGGCTAATAATGCAACATTATAGACTAATAATGCACATTTTCATTCTAATAATGCACAACGGGTAATAATGCAACATTATAGACTAATAATGCATTGATCACAACCATTCAATTCAAGGATCCAAGGGCCAAGATTAAGAAGGAAATAGGACACTTAGGGTGCAAAGGAGCCTAACGCATCCCTATATATATATATATATATATATATATATATATATATATATATATATATAGTAGGGGAGATGACCAAAATAAGAATGCATTTAAATCCAGAAATGCAGCCCAAATCTTGGCCCTAAGATTAGATGATCTAATGGTCAATAATTAACCAAAAATACGTAAGGTCATAATTAAGTAGTTTTAGGGTATGACTTTGTTTGCGTTTTTCTGTATTTAAATCTGGTCTTCATAGATCAAAACCCTATATATATATATATAATCTGGTCTTCATAGATCAAAACCCTATATATATATATATATATATATATATATATATATATATATATAGGGTTTTGATCTATGAAGACCAGATTTAAATACAGAAACGCAGAACAAAGTCATACGTAGGGTATTTTTAGGTCATAGTTAGTTTATTTTTAGGTCATGCTAACAAAGCATGACCTAAAATGATCTTAATATGACATAAACGCAAATCTTATAATATGACCTAAAACTACTTAATTATGACCTTCCGTGTTTTGAGTTAATTATTGACCATTAGATCATCTAATCCTAGGGCCAAGATTTGGGCTGCATTTCTGGATTTAAATGCATTCTTATTTTGATCATCTCCCTATATATATATATATAGAGAGTTGTTATCATTGTCGAACCAATTTTAAAGACCGAACTAGAGACTAAATCTGGGCCATTAGATCTAGTTTTTTTGATGAGATGTGCTGCTGTGAAAATTTTTTCGGCTTCATTACAAACCCATTTTACTTCATTATATAGGTTTATTACTTCATTATGTACGTAATACCTTGAAGCTACAACATGTTTTTACTTGCTTCCAGGAAGTTTTGAAATGATTCAACATATGCTTCATTCAAATTCATTCACGTGGGTTTTTGCTTGATTAACATTTAAAAATGCAATTTATTCAAGTGAGTTTATTACTTCATTCAGAAACGTTATTACTTCATTGGATAAGATTTTTACTTCATTCCAGTAGGACTTCAAATGCTTCTACACATACTTCATTCCAATAATTTATTACATTATTCCATGTGTTTATTAAACCATATTAGCGCCATGGCGTTGGTGATAGATATTGTAGAGAGAAAGAACGACACGCGACGGCGAAACCACATTTACGTACTGGAATGAAGTAAAAACATACTAGAATGAAGTAAAAACCTACTAGAATGAAGTAATATATTTAGGAACGAATTTAAATCTTCGTAACATGTTAGTATGACTTATTTACCTTCACATGAATTAAAATAGGCTCGTGATGAAGGCGAAAATAATTTATAAATTTCTGCATCTTATCCATAAAAAACTAGATCTAAAAGCCCTAATTTGGTAGGGTTCGGTGGTTCGGTCTTTAAGAGTAGATTTGTGGATAATGGGACTCTCTCTCTCTCTCTCTCTATATATATATATATATATATATAGGGTTCTGATCTATGAAGACCATATTTAAATACAGAAATGCAGAACACAGTCATACGTAAGGCATATTTAGGTCATAGTTAGTTTATTTTTAGGTCATGCTAACAAAGCATGACCTAAAATGATCTTAACATGACATAAACCCAAATCTTATAATATGACCTAAAACTACTTAATTATGACCTTCCGTGTTTTGGGTTAATTATTGACCATTAGATCATCTAATCCTAGGGCCAAGATTTGGGCTGCATTTCTGGATTTAAACACATACTTGTTTTGATCATCTCCCTATATATATATATATATATATATATATAGGAATGTGATCAAATGAAAACTCTAAATATTGTACAAACTCAAAACTATGATCTGGACCATTGAAAAATGTCAACAGATCACAAAAAAGCATCAACAAAAAAATGTCAATAGAATTTCAACAGTAGTCAATGATTGATGTTTTGTTGATACTATGTTGACATTAAAATCTTGAAATTTTACACTGTGTTGATATTGTATTGAAATAGTGTTGAAGCTGTGTTGAGGAGTTTTGAGTTTGTACAATATATAAGTTTGCATTTTATCACTACCATATATATATATATATATATATAAAATATTAAATCTTAAGTAAAATTAATTTATATATATTATACATATTACGACTAACAATTATTTAAAAGTATAAAATTAAACATAAATTATTAATTTGTATGGACAAAAAATTATAGGTTCAGTGTATAAGGATAATAAATGTTCACAATACTACATTCAAGTACATGTGGCGAAGTGGTAGATGTCACGGGATTTTAGGAGATATTGTTTTATGTGTTAGATGGGGAAAGAAAAGTATATTTTTATTAATGTGAGAGAGAACTTTTTCCAAAAAAAGAAAGTGTGACATCTATTATGGGACGGAGGGAGTGGTACTATAAGATTTATAATTAGTTTCAATATATCAAAATTTATACTGTCTAATAAAAATTAAATGTAAAAGGCTGCATAAAAATAAGATAAAAAGAACTGAAATAATTTTATAATAAACAAACTAATAGAATATTGAAAATGGTATGTACATAAATAGGATTAATGAAAAATATTAAAATAAAATGAAAAAAACGAAGAACAAATAAATAGTACTCCCTCCGTCCCAGAGTATTAGACTCGCTTCTTTTGGGCACAGGATTTTAGGAGGTGATATTTAAATAGTTAAAGTGGAGAGAGTAAAGTATGAGAGAGGGAAAAAGTAGGGGAGAGAAGAGAGAAAAAAGTAGGTAGAGAATAAAATAAGATAGATGCTTTTTGCTAAAAAAGGAAATGAGTCTAATATGTTGGGACATCCCAAAAAGGAAAGTTGGTCTAATACTCTGGGACGGAGGGAGTACTTTCTTCCTCCCGTTTAAGATGATATGTTTTCCTGACAACTAAGATGACACGTTTCCTTTTTTGTAAACTTTCTCTTTTCAATTAATACACTCAACCACTTTTTCTCACACCTATTAAAATATCTATCTTTCTTTATCTTCTACTTTAATATTTACACCCATCTTTTCTGTCTCTAATTAAAATTTTTAACAATAACTCCTAAAATCCCATACCGCCTAAGAAATGTGTCATCTTAGTCGATTTAGATGGAGTACAAACTAAAATAAAAGGGTACAAAATAGGCGGTCAATCATGCAACGCCACATGGATATTTTCCGAAAGAGGGTGATGATGAAAAAATTAATTCTTATTTATTTGTCTTGTCTTATTCCTGGATCAGTGCGAGTAGTTTTAAATTACCCTCATCCATAACATTCACCCAATCCAATTCAATCTCAATCAATTTTTTAAGAAACCATTAAATTTTCTTTCATTTATATATACAACTGTCATCCACTAATTCGAATTATCCAACTAATTCCAATCAACTTTTTTATTTTCATCAATGACTCCAAGTCTCAAACTAACTAGTAAATTAAATATGTTCTTTATTTTTTTATACATTTTAAATTAATATGCAGATTTATAATTAATTCAAATATATGAAATACTAGTATCTAAAAATGATACTATAAAATAATATATTACTATCAAATTAATAATAAAAATTACGAGACATTCAAATAATTGAAGCACAACATATCTCTTCATCCGTCCCACACTAAGTAAAACTTTTTTTTAGCACGAGATTTATGAAAATGGAATTTTATTAGTTAAGTAGAAAGAATAAAGTAAGATATACAGATAGAAAAAGTAGCGAGGAAAAGATAAGAGTGAGAATGCTAAAAGAGGAATATGCATCACTTAACAAGTGACATAAGGATTATTGAATTACACATATTTAAAAAATACAATGAAATATGGTGCGTATTTAATTTACGAAGTAAAATAATATTCAAATGCATCCTCTAAATATTGTACAAACTTCAAACTATGATCTAGACCTTTAGAAAAAGTCAACAGATGAAAAAATAATAGTAATAAAAAATATCAACACAGTGTGAACAGTTAATTCTTTGGACATTGTGTTGAAATTATATTGACATTTTTTATTGCTATTTTTCTAACGTTCTAGTTTGGAGTTTGTACAATATTTAGAGTTTGCATTTTATCACTATCCAAAACATATACTAACATAATTAAACTATTATTTAAATTTTAAAAATAAATATTCAGAAGGCAAAATCTGGTGCATTGTAGGTAGTTGATTGGTCAGAAAGATGATAAACGATACTGTCATGATCACATTCATTAAGCTTTCCTACCTCCGTAGTAATCCATAGCTGTGAAGCAATCCATAGCAAATACCAAATATAATCTGAGCTAGATTACTTGAAGAAAAAAAAGAACAACAGAAGAAGGTAGAATGTTTGAATCTTTAGCAAATGTGTCTCTGGAATCCCTTCGTGAATTTCTGGTTGAAGAAGCTAAGGGTTTGCTTAGTGTTGGAGCGGATGTGGAGAAAGTAAAAAGAGATTTGGCAAGCATGCATTCCTTATTGATCAAAGCAGACAGAGACGGACGTGATTCTCCTACTCTAAAGGGTAGCATAGTATATCTCCTAGAATATTCTTCCTATCTTATTACGGAGTTAGTATTGATTTACCATATGATATTATTAGATTTGATTTACTTTATTTTGTTAGGATATTATCGTATCCCACATATTATAAATATGTGTGGAATCTTTTATATTATTCAATGAAGAAATATGAAATTATCTTTTTAGCTTTTATCATTTTTGCAATCTTAATTCTTGGTGTGATCAACCGGCAAAGCTCCGACGACTGCCTTTTATCTTGTTAAGGGAACTTCACCTTTAACAATTGGTGCTTTCTTTGTGTTCTCATCCTCCCATCTTCGTTCATGGCTGAAGTCTATCTCGGAATGGGGAGAACGGGATTATGCCGTGCGCCACAATAGCGACGTACGCCCCGGAGAATTCAACAGCTGCAATGCTGGAGAATATTCTCACTAGGTTCGCCCGAATCGAGACCCAGTTGATTGAGCATGAGGGTAGGGCAGCAGCCACGCTCCCTCCGTTGAGCCCAGATCCTGACCCACCTGACGGACCACCGTTCTACACCGCCACACAGCCACCTTACCCACCTTACCAGCCACCGTTTCTTCCATATCAGCCTGACAGATACCTGCCTCTCACACCATACACATACGCTACCAGCCTGCTCCACCAAACACACCAGCCGCCACCACCTCCGACCAATTCCATAGGCCATCAGCCCTACACTACGTTTGATGCAGCCGCACAGCCACAACCCTACCTCCATCATCCCTCACACCCGCCTTGTAGTGGCCCGGATCCTTACATACAACAGTGTCTTCCCGATGCTGGTTATCCTCCATGGCAACTGGAATATTAGCCTCCACGTCCGCTGCCGCTTCCTAACCGTTCGCCAACACCGATGCACTCAACCTCTTGCTGGTCTCCGCCGAGTCATCGCCGATCAGCAGCGCCGCAACCTGTTGTTGCTGTTGCCCCGCCACCTCCACCGCTGCGATCTGGCTCCACGCACCCACCTCAATCGCCTAAGAAGTTCATTGACTCGGGCCGGCAACATGGCCTCACCAATAATCCCAACCTCTTGGTTCGATCGCCTTCTCCTGCCCAACTAGCTGCTGTAAGCGATTACAACGAGAAATTACGTGTGTACAGATTGGACCAAGCCGCCCTGCTTGCCCGTGTGACCGCTTGGTTTGAGAAGAACATTGATGATGAAAATATAGCTGAGGAGAACTTTGAGGATGCTCTGCGGTAGCCGATGAAGAAAAGATTGCTTCCCTAAACCAAGTTGAAGAGAAGGAATGTGAGCATAAGAATATTCTGGAGGAGAAACGAACGGCTCTACATCCTACGGCTGAATACCTTGGCGTTGCTCGTGCTGTGCGAGGCAACACTAATAGCTATGATGGCTACGCTTTGCGAGCCCTTTCGTGTGGATCGACAAGAATCAGCTTTTTTTCTGATCCTTCTAGAGATGGAACTTGTCCTCACAAAATATGGTGTATAAATGATTCCAATGGAGTACCTGGGGTTTCCAATGCTGCTGCATTTGCTACAAATCAAAGATATTTTGCATTTGAAACTTGTTAAGTCACGTCTTTTATGGATGCTTTAATTTCATTATTTGTTTAGAAATTTTGAATTTTTGTTAATTTAAAGTAGGTCAAAAATGGTCTCTAAATCATTTATATGAAGGGTCCCTATTAATTTTCCCCCTCCAAAATAACCGACTTGTCCCTTATTATAAGCTAATTAACCATATTAATATTATAAGATTAATTTAATGGTCTGGCCTAATTTAATTAATGGACTCTTATAAATTATCCCACATTTATTCATACTGAATATATATTATTTCTCTTTGTAAGTTAATTAAATTAGTCGGTAATATTTTACTAAATAGGTTTAACTAATATTTTTTATTTATTGAGAAATTAAATTAAATAAATTTGACTAGTAAAATAAATATACTATTCAATTTAACAAAACAATACACTAGGGATGCGCAACAGCCACAAGCTGAGATGACGATATGATGCAAATGAAATAATAATTTTAGGTTTTAAATATATAGCTATTTTATCAAACTTGTATTTTTAATGTATTTGTATTTTTACATTATATAAACTTTTATTAATAAATAATACATAAGTAAATAAATTAATTAATAAGTAAATATTATTTTTTTATTTAATTTTCTATGAGTTATTTATAATGTTGTGGGTTAATGTGTAATATGGATAAAATATATAAATATGATTAAAACTGTATAAGTAGTAAGTGGGAAGATAATATTTTTTTGGTTTGAGTTTGATGTAAATAGTTGATGATGCTCTAAATGAATGGAGGGAGAGGGACCAACTTGAAAAGCTTCCTCCGACTATTTATTTAATTCTTATTAATTAAGAATAAATTGAATACATGCATTTTATTGTTTTGTATATATTGTCGCAGTTGATCCAGATTTAAAATCATCAATTGAAGACGTTGGAAGACAAATTGTATCAAAGTGTGAAGGGTTACCTCTGTCAATTTGCGTTATTGGAGGGATTTTGCGACAAAAAGAACAAATGTTACTGGACTGGAGAAGGGTTAATGACAACTTGGAATCATATTTGAGGCACAGAGAAGGTGTTGAAGAATACAAAAGAGTGAATCAGGTACTGGAGTTGAGCTAGATGCCTTGCCTTATTACTTGAAACCATGCTTCCTCTTTTTAGCTTGTTTACCTGAGGATCAAAAGATTGGTACAGAGAGATTGTATTTACTGTGGATGGCGGAAGGCTTCATTTCATACCAAGATAAAGGACCTAGCGAGACTCTAAGAGAAGTCGCACAAAGGTATCTAACTGAACTTGCTATGAGGAGTATGGTTCAACTGTATGAAGCTGAAATCTACACTCCACTTAAGAAGTTTGATCGGTGTGGGCTTCATGATTTAATGCATGATTTTATCTCTTCAAAAGCTGAAGAAGAAAACTTTCTGAACCACCTTGATGCTCCTAAATATCTGTGTGGCATTCCTTCAGCAACTGGAACAAGGTTAGCTCTACTGCAATCCATTGACAACTCTATAAGCCGATTATCCATCAGTTATGTCCTCAAAACACCTGTGTCAAGTATAAATGGGTTAGATAAGCTTAAGGATCTTAGATCCTTTATGCTTTTCTCAGTATATATTACTTGTCCACTCATTGTCTTCAAAGATCTGTTTCTCGATCAAGTTATAATCGTGGTTGGAGGGGAAAAGCTACGGCTTGATGGGTTAGACGAGTTGGAGACATTAGTTGAGGTCAGGAGTGAGACTGTTTGCATTGCAGATATCCCCAAACTGATCAGTCTACGAACACTGAGTGTTAAAGTTGATAACGTGGATGTGGATAGCATGTCAATTGTGTTAAGCAACAAAAATAGCCTATTGCGTGAGACTCATTCTGTGGTTGTATCATGTGATTTAAATTCAGATAAAGGTATAGAGGTTTTAAATGATGGGTTGATGTCTTCTTCATTGGTTACTTTGGAGATGGATAGATGTAATATGGGTGGTTGTTTTCCATACTACAAACAAGGGATGTGTCAGAATTTAGTAAGTTTGGAACTTAAAGAATGCAAGGTTAAGGTAGATGTGATGGAGTTTGGCAAGTATCCCATGTTGCAAACTCTGTCATTGAGCTCAGTCGAGAGGACAGAAACATTAGTTTGCCATTCAAATTCATTTCCACAACTCAAGAGACTTCAACTCTATGATCTGCAGGATTTAAAACAATGGGAAGTGGAAGAAATAGCAATGCCAAAACTTGCTTATTTGGAAATTTGTGATTGCTACAATTTGGAGAAGATTCCAGATGGATTGAGATTCATCTCCAGTTTTCATGACATGAGAATATTTTCGATGCCAAGAGAATTCATGGAAAGAGTTAAAGAAGAAGATTATGCGCCATCGATCTGTCAATATACAAAAGAGGTAATGATTTGGAAGCACATATATTATATAATGGCTAGGAAGGTTGTACTCCATATTAAATCAATCAAGAATCATTTAGATAGCAATTGGATCAACGTAAATTAGGGATTGATATATGATATCCGCAACGTCAATTCTAAGCAGCCCACGACGTAACTACGCCCCATCACTTAAACTTCAAGATCATGTGTAATTTTCTTATTTAGATTGCAATTGATTTGAGCTAAATTTATAAGTTGCATCTGAGTTTTCTTTGTCCATTCTTTCCCGGGTAGTGTTAATCAAGTCCAACCACGCATAGGGTCTAGATTATTTTTTATGAGTGCTAAATTTATAAGTGACCCGGTTTTTCGGCGCTCATCTCTTTAATGACGAGTCCCGGGGTGAGCCCAACGGTCAATTTTAACGACACGCAATACAACCCAAATAAAAAGAGAGCCAGAAGACGGCGGTTTTTTTGGAGTGAATGGTACCGATCAAACACCCGGGGTTCACTAGACTTGAGGCTAAAGATCATGAAACTATGGGGAAAGGGGTCGTTGGGTATCATTCCTTAAAAAACCCTAAACCCCACTATCTACAACTTGACGGGGTAAAGGATCGACCCCACGAGGACGAAGGTGTTCAAACGCTTTGAGGATGTTTTGGGAAAAGGGGTTTACCGGCCACCAATTTTGGGGAGAACTTAAACTACTGGCCCGAAGATAAAAACTTTACTCTACCTTTTGGGTCTAAAAACGGAGCCCAAATACATTACCAGAGAACCGAGATATTTTAAAGTTCTAAAACAAATGGGGTAAACTTCAACAATTTCCAATTTACGAACATGCGGGAAAGCAAATTTCCTTAAACCACGGAAAAGGCGAAAAAATAAAAGACAAAGGCCACGGGGGCTAGGGGCAATGAGAAAACGACATAAAGCATCCGGGTTTTAACTACCAACAACATCATCTTCTTTGGGAAAGAGAATAGCAGATAAACAAATATTAAACACCATGAATTGCAAAATTAAATTTTGAGGGAAATTGTATAGACACTCATTCCTCCAACCCGGGAAAATGGGGGGGGAAAACCCAAAAACATTGTTTTGATGTCGATCGCCCCCGGGCCGGGGAGACGATGGGGGCGGGCTCGCCATCAGAGGGTAGTGAGGGGCCGATCTCCCCGGGTTGGGCCGCCCTTGGGGATGCCAACGCTTCCCTGTTTTCGGATTGACTTGGTTCCCTTCCAACGCGAAAATTGACTGTCGCCTCCGAAATCGGAACGGGTCCCCTGTAAGCTCCGATCGGTGGTAACTAGGAAACGCTTCCTTGACCCGAAATAGTTCCCGGGCCCCCAAAAGGGTAGTTGTTCCGGGGCCGAACCGTTCTGTTCTAAAGAAAAAGAAAAAAAAGAAAACATAGTAAATAAACTTTTACACCAAAACATTTAAACACACAAAAACACCTCTTCCCCCAACGGGGCCATTTTGAAGAGAGCGAGTGGCGTGGGGTCGGGGGTGATATGTTACCGATCTAACAGTCCAAAGGGTTCGACTAGACCGGAGGCTAAAGATCATGAAACATGAAAGGGGGCTTGGGGGCACTCTATTCCTTCAAAAAACCCAACCTACTATACTACAACTTAGAAAGGGAAATAAAAGGGTATCCTCGGGACGGGTGTTCGCCGGGGGATGTTTAAGG